>NC_069503.1:48183622-48282928 GCF_027579735.1 Bombina bombina | reverse complement strand
CATTTACAGCAGCTACACACAGGGCAGGGGAATAAGATAAAACGCTATATAAATCAGTATTAGACACTGAGTATCATGTAATGTGTATAATGTGCAGCTCACGCGTCATCACACAGGTGTAGTTTATTCATTTGTAAAGCAGACAACAGCTAAAGTGTTATATTATAAATAAATATATGTGTAGATATGAATGTATGGGAATGATTAGCTGCATTATGGTCAGATTTGCCAGTGATGGGCCCTAACTCACAGGGGCCGCAGGTCAGTATTTAGGTTATTTATGGGCTGCATATAAAGACAAATAATATATTTATAACAAGTTCTATGGCTCTTGTTTGTCAACCTAACAGAAGCCTCCAAAAGGCACATTATCAGTCCTGCTTTATCTAGGGGCGCACGGTAACTAGCGCAAAGGGGCGCACGGTAACTAGTGCAGAGGGGTGCACGGTAACTAGCGAAGAGGGGCGCACGGTAACTAGCACAGAAGGGCGCACGGTAACTAGCGCAAAGGGGCGCACGGTAACTAGCGAAGAGGGGCGCACGGTAACTAGCGCAAAGGGGCGCACGGTAACTAGCGCAGAGAGGTGCACGGTAACTAGCACAGAAGGGCGCACGGTAACTAGCGCAGAGGGGCGCACGGTAGCTAGCGCAGAGGGCTTAAAAGGATATAGAACTATTTATTTTCATGAGACTTGTGTGTCATGTTGCGCTAATCTAACACACAGGCCTAGTGAATACACCTTCCAAACAGATTAACACTTAGTTTACCAATGGCCATCCCCCCACATAGTTTGCCTTATTTGTAGGAACCAATCTGACCTTGTTACTGAGTAGATAAAGTGTTGTCACTGTTATTTTATTAGCAACACTTGTATTGTTTTACATGATCTTAACACCCCTGCTCAGACTTACTAGGGGCAGATATGTAGCAGGGTCTGGTTTATGAAGCCTGTATTGTGCACTTATAATTCTAATGATTGGAAAACTCACAATTTTCAGAATTTAAAAGGACAGTAAAGTTAAAATTAAAACTTTCAGGATTCAGATAGGACCAAATCTGCCTTGTTCTTTTGGTATTCTTTGTTGAAAGCTAAACCTAGATAGGCACATATGCTTATTTATTGCCTCTTATCTTTTATCTATTAGTGCATTGTTATAGCAAGACACTGCTAGTTCATGTGTGCTATATAGATAACGTGCTCACTCCTGTGGAGTTTTTTGAGTCAGCACTGATTGGCTTAAATGCACGTCTGTCAAAAATCTGAGATAGGATTCAGTCTGCAGAGGCTTAGATACAAGGTAATCACAGTGGTACAAAGTATATTAATATAATCGTGTTGGTTATGCAAAACTGGGGAATGGGTAATAAATGGATTATCTATCTTTAAAATATAGAAATTCTGGAGTAGACTGCCCCTTTAAGCACAGATTTAAAGTGAAGGTAAAGTTTTGCGTTTTTGTAGCCTGTATTCTATTAGTCATCTAGTATATACTCTGATCGCTAATTTTTCCCCCCATAATTGTATATATATTATTGTATTTTTAACCGTTTATATTTACAGTCTCTGCCGTTCTTAGCTCCTCCCTCCTTTCATTTCCTGATTTTTCACTATATTACGTAACATTAGTTTGTATAAATGTATATAATGCACCATCATTTTATATCAGGGAGATATAGAGGAATACAATATCCACACACACACTTTAAAACTATAAAAAATAAAACTTGCTGGTTTGGCCTATTGAATCTACTATCTGTACTCAAAATTAAATACTTAACCCCTTAAGGACTAAGGCCATTTTTCAATTTCTTTCACTTAAGGACCAGGGCTATTTTTACATTTCTGCGGTGTTTGTGTTTAGCTGCAATTTTCCTCTTACTCATTTACTGTACCCACACATATTATATACCGTTTTTCTCGCCATTAAATGGACTTTCTAAAGATACCATTATTTTCATCATATCTTATAATTTATCATAAAAAAAATGATAAAATATGATGAAAAAATGGAAAAAAACACACTTTTTCTAACTTTGAACCCCAAAATCTGTTGCACATCTACAACCTCCAAAAAACACCCATGCTAAATAGTTTCTAAATTTTGTCCTGAGTTTAGAAATACCCAATGTTTACATGTTCTTTGCTTTTTATGCAAGTTATAGGGCAATAAGTACAAGTAGCACTTCGCTATTTCCAAACCATTTTTTTTCAAAATTAGCGCTAGTTAGATTGGAACACTGATATCTGTCTGGAATCCCTGAATATCCCTTGACATGTATATATTTGTTTTTAGTAGACATCCCAAAGTATTGATCTAGGCCCATTTTGGTATAGTTCATGCCACCATTTCACTGCCAAATGCGATCAAATAAAAAAAATCGTTCACTTTTTCGCTAACTTTTTCACAAATATTAGGTTTCTCACTGAAATTATTTACAAACAATTTGTGCAATAATGGCACAAATGGTTGTACATGCTTCTCTGGGATCCCCTTTGTTCAGAAATAGCAGACATATATGGCTTTGGCTTTGCTTTTTGGTAATTAGAAGGCCGCTAAATGCCGCTGCGCACCACATTTGTATTAGGCCCAGCAGTGAAGGGGTTAATTAGGTAGCTTGTAGGGAGCTTGTAGGGTTAATTTTAGCTTTAGTGTAGTGTAGTAGACAACCCAAAGTATTGATCTAGGCCAATTTTGATATATTTCATGCCACCATTTCACCGCCAAATGCGATCAAATAAAAAAAAATGTTCACTTTTTCACTAACTTTGGGTTTCTCACTGAAATTATTTACAAACAGCTTGTTCAATTATGGCACAAATGGTTGCTTCTCTGGGATCCCCTTTGTTAAGAAATAGCAGACATATATATGGCTTTGGCATTGCTTTTTGGTAATTAGAAGGCTGCGCACCAAACTTGTATTATGCCCAGCAGTGATGGGGTTAATTAGGTAGCTTGTAGGGAGCTTGAAGGGTTAATTTTAGCTTTAGTGTAGAAATCAGTCTCCCACCTGACACATCCCACCCCCTGATCCCTCCCAAACAGCTCTCTTCCCTCCCCCACCCCACAATTGTCCCCGCCATCTTAAGTACTGGCAGAAAGTCTGCCAGTACTAAAATAAGTTTTATTTTGTTTTTATTAATTATTAAAAAAAATATATATCATATTCTGCTGTGTAGGATCCCCCCTTAACCCCAAACCTGCCTGATCCCCCCCCAATGAGCTCTCTAACCCTCCCCCCACTAACTATTAGCCACCATTTTGGGTACTGGCAGCTGTCTGCCAGTACCCACTTTGCATAATAACTTTTTTTATTTTTATAACCCTAACTTTTTCTGTAGTGTAGCTGCCCCCCTCCATACCCTACACCCTCCCCCTCCCAGATCAATTCCTGATCACCCCCAGATCACTGTACCTCCGCACCCACCACCCACTACCACCAAAAGAAACCCCCAGCATTGCCAGCAACTGTCTCTTAGATCGCGGGTGCGCGCGCAGGCGCGCGCAACCGACCCTCACCGTCAGCGCGCGCTCCCGCGCATACCCGGCATAGAGTATAGCCGGAAGGAACTTCCCAAGTGATGGGCCGCCCACCCACCTCCCTTCAATGGCTCCCACCCACCAACGATCGGCACCATCACTGGCCGATGCAGGGAGGGCCACAGAGTGGCTCTCTCTGCATCGGTGTGCCTAAAAAGGTATTGCAGTGATGCCTCAATATCGAGGCATCACTACAATACCTTGAAAGCGGCTGGAAGCGATCCGGATTGTTCCAGCCGCTTGAAACCCTTAACGACGTACAGGGTACGTCTCTGGTCTTTAAAGACCAGTTTGTGTAAGACGTACCCTGTACGACATGCGTCGTTAAGGGGTTAAAGGGACACTGAACCCAATTGTTTTCTTTTGTGATTCAGATAGAGCATGCAATTTTAAGCAACTTTATAATTTACTCATATTATCAATTATTTTTCGTTCTCTTGCTATCTTTATTTGAAATAAAAGCCGTCTAAGCTTTTTTGGGTTAAGAACTCTGGACAGCACTTTTTGATTGGTGGATGGATTTTTTCCACCAATCAGCAAGGACAACCCAGGTTGTTCACCAAAATGGGCCGGCATCTAAACTTAGATTCTTGCATTTCAAATAAGGATACCAAGAGAATAAAGAAAATTTGATAATAGGAGTAAATTAGAAAGTTGCTTAAAAATTCATGCTCTATCTGAATCACAAAAGAAAAAATTTGGGTTCAGTGTCCCTTTAAAGTGAATGTAAAGTTGACCATACTCGCTCACGTCACAGGATAGAATTAAAAAGATTTTATTCATCAAATTTGTACTATTTATCGATATTCTCAGATTTTTACCTTTTTAATGCTCCAACAATAAACACAGTTCCTCCGCCGCCATATTGCTCAATTGATTAACAGATGACGAATCTGCAATCCACTAATCGTTTCCCTCTGGGGCGTTCAGCCCTTTTGCACAAACGTCACACACCGGGGGAAAACAACGATTAGTGGATTGCAGATTCATCATCTGTCAATCAATTGAGCAATATGGCGAGCAGAGGAACGGCTCCTACATACACACTTCTATATACACATGCACACACACACTCTCCTACATATACACACACACACACACTCCTACACATAAATATACACAAACACACTCTCCTACATACACACAGACTCCCATACTCCTACCTACATATACACACACACTCTCCTCCATAGTGTCAGGGTGCCAGGAATCAGACTGAGATGAGAAGTGCAAAAATAATCACACCTTTATTAATAACAAAAAATAATAAAAAGTCCACAAGTCAAATAACAAGCCAGGAGTCAAAACCAGACCTGGTAGTCAGACGAGCAGAGTCAGGAGCCAAAGCAAATAGTCAGACGAGCCGAGTCAGGAGCCAAAGCGAGTAGTCAGACGAGCCGGAATCAGGTACAAGGAGAACAGCAAAGTCAGGAACAAGCCAGGGATCAGGAACCAGGAGGGACATGAGACAGCCAAGTAATACACAGGAACAGGAACACAGGCACTCACAAACAGGTCTGAGACAATGCAAGGGCAAAGCATTCTGAACAGAGGCCCTTTAAATAATAAGTGATGACATCACAATTTTGAGACTGCTACCTGTCTCACACGGATGATGTACCGCAGTCTGACCATAAAAGGTTGTGCAGCATCACAGACTATGCCCCAGAGTCAGCAAGAGAGGTGAGTAAAATGTCTGCCAGCAGCACATGGCAAACAAAGCAGGAAGAAAAACCTGACTGTACCCTCCCCTTAATGACCCCTCCCCTGCGGGAGGACAAAAGACTTATTGGGGAAACGGGCATGGAAGGCACGGAGGAGGGCATGAGCATGAATATCAGAGGAGGGAATGAACGCTCCTCCGGACCATAGCCCCTCCAGTAAACCAAATACTGTATGCGGCCCCTGGACATACGAGAGTCAATAATGCTGCTGACCTCATATTCCTCATGGTTGTCAACAAAGATAGGACGGGGACAAGGCAACACATTCGTAAACCAATTACAAACCAATGGTTTCAATAGAGAGACATGAAAAACATTGGAGATGCGCATTGCAGGAGGAAGGTCAAGAGCGTAGACCACAGGATTGACCCGTCAGAGTATTCGAAAAGGACCAACATAATGGGGATCCTGTTTATTGGAAGGCACACAAAGGTTCAAGTTGCAGGAGGACAGCCAAACCCTCTCACCAACCTGGTAGGAAGGCACAGACAGACGCCTACGGTCAGCCTGGAACTTTTGGCGCTGCATAGAACGATGAAGGCAATCCTGAATCTGCACCCACGTGGAACGGAGTTGCTGGAAATACTCCTCCAAAGCCGGAATACCCTGAGACATGAATGAAATTGGGAAACAAGGATAGTTGAAACCCATAATTCGCCATGGACGGGGATAACTTGGAGGAAGCATTAATAGCATTATTACGAGCAAACTCTGCCCAAGGTAACAGTTCAGACCAATTATTGTGGTGATCTGAGACATAGCAACAGAGGAACTGTTCCAGAGCTTGATTAGACCATTCCGCAGCCCCATTGGATTGAGGGTGATATGCTGAGGAGAAGGAAAGCTGGATCCCCATTTGAGCAAAAAAAGGAACACCAAAATCTGGAGACAAACTGGCTATTCCGGTCCGACACTATTTCCTTAGGTAACCCATGTAAACGGGCAAAAATTGAAGCAAGCTCCTGAGCGGTAGGCAGCTTCTTCAAGAGAATGCAATGTGACATTTTAGAAAAACGGTCAACTACCATAAGGATAACGGTATTGCCATTGGAAACAGGGAGCTCGACAATGAAGTCCATGGAAAGATGTGTCCAAGGACGCTCACCATAAGCAATAGGTTGAAGACCCCCCACAGGAAGACATTGAGGAGTCTTATTCTGTGCACAAACTGAGCAGGAGGCAACATACGCAGCAGCATTAGAACGAAGACCTGGCCACCAGAATTGTCAAGTGACAGACCAAATCATTTGGTTCTTGCCTGGGTGACCTGCGGCTTTAGGATAGTGGTAAGTGTGCAAAAGTTTAGTTCGAAGATTCTCAGGAATAAAACACTTACCACTAGGTTTCTCAGGAGGTGCATTGATTTGTGCAACCAGGATCTCCTCCCTGAAGGGAGGTCAAATTAGTACGTATGGTAGCAAAAACATGGTCAGGAGGTATAACTGGAGTAGGTACAGACTCCTTGGACAGAGGCAAAAATTCTTGAGAGAGGGCATCAGCCCTAACATTCTTACTAACAGGCAGGTAGGAGACCACATAATTAAACCAATACAAAAATAGCCACCATCTGGCCTGTCGGGGCGACAAACGTTTTGCTTCAGACAAATAAGTTAAATTCTTGTGGTCAGTAAGAATGAGCACTGGTACGCTAGTACCCTCGAGAAGATGCCTCCATTCCTTGAGTGCCAAAATTATGGCCAGTAATTCCCTGTCGCAAATTTCATAATTGCACTCCGCTGGAGACAATTTCTTAGAGAAGAATACGCACAGATGTAAGTAACCGTCAGGCGTAGAACGTTGAGAAAAGAGGGCACCTACTCTTGTCTCAGAAGCATCGATCTCAAGAACGAAAGGCAGGACAGGGTTAGGATGAGCCAGAACTGGAGCAGCAGCAAAGACAGTCTTAAGACTATCAAAGGCCTTAATGGCAGTAGGTGACCAATGGAGTGAATCATTCATAGACCGAAGACCAACTGGTCGAGGCCACTGCAGAAAACTTGTCAGGATCCATGGAGAACCCTGCAACGGAGATAACATAACCTAGAAAGGTTACTTGAGTCTGATGGAACTCACATTTCTCAAGTTTACAAAACAGGCCATTCTCACATAGTCTCTGAAGAACCCATGTAACATCAGAATGATGAGCCTCAAGTGTGGGTGAGTGTATGAGGATGTCGTCTAAGTACACCACAACACACTGTTGCAACATATCTCGTAGGACATCATTCATAAATTCCTGGAAAACAGCAGGAGCATTACATAGGCCAAAGGGCATTACAAGATACTCATAATGCCCGCTCCTGGTGTTAAATGCTGTTTTCCATTCGTGGCCCTCTTTGATCCTAACGAAATTGTACGCTCCTCTTAAATCAAATTTAGAAAAGACCGTAGCTCCCTTGAGGCGGTCAAAGAGTTCCGTAATGAGTGGAATAGGGTAAGCATTCTTAATGGTAAGACGATTAAGACCCCTACCATCGATGCATGATCTTAACTCGCCACCCTTTTTCTTCACAAAGAAGAAGCCAGCCCCTGCAGGAGAGCAGGATTTGCGGATGATCCCCCGCGACTGAGCATCGGCAACTTACTCCTCCATAGCACAATTCTCCGCAACAGACAGAGGGTAAACCAGGCCCCAAGGAGGAATGGCTCCGGGTTTTAGGTCTATGGCACAATCGTAAGACCGGTGAGGAGGAAACGTACTGGCATGCAACTTGTCAAAAAGTCTAGGAACTCTTCGTACTCCTCCTTTAACTGGTTTCCGAAGACAAGTGGAAATACATTGCGGAGACCATGACAAAATTTCAGGCCTGCGCCAGTTGAAACTGGCATTGTGCTTTTTGGAGCCAGGGATAACCCAGAACAACTGGAAAATGCGGAGAATTTATCACCTGGAACTGTAGGGCTTCAAAATGGAGAGCCCCAACAGCCATGGAGAATGGAGCGGTTTCGTGAGTAACGAGTGCGGGCTGAAGGGGCCTGCCATCAATGGCCTCAATAGCAAGCAGAACGGACCAAGGCAAAACAGGAATGGAGTGCTTTGATACAAAAGCACTGTCAATGAAATAGCCCGCAGCACCGGATTCATCAAGAGCCTTTAGCAGTTCTGGGGACGAGGATAAACCACCCAAGGTCTGCCCCCGACAGGACCTTAGGTGTGAGCGTTTCCTGGCCATGTAGGACAAGACTTCAAATGGTGGCCCTGTAACCCACAATAGAGGCAGAGCCCCTCCCTCCTCCTAAAGGCCCTCTCCGCCGCAGAGAGACGCGTGAATCCCAACTGCATCGGCTCAGCAGTACCTGTTGACTCGGGACCAGGAGGCATTGGAGGAGGGGGAGGCACGGGTGGGAACGAACACATAGGAGACAACGGAACAGGAGGCTTCCACAAGCGCTCCTTGAAAGAGGCCCTCTCACTTAGTCTGATGTCAATTAGGATAAAAAAAGACACCAATGCCTTGAGATCCTCTGGTAAATCTCTGGCAGCAACTTCATCTTTAATCACATCAGAGAGCCCATGAAAGAAGGCGGCAACAAGGGCTTCATTGTTTCAACCTACCTCTGCGGCAAGCATACGGAACTCAATGGCATACTGAGCAACAGATCTTGTACCTTGCTGAATGGACATCAGTCGTTTAGCAGCAGAGGAGGAGCGAGCCAGAACATCAAATACCCTTCGAAAAGTAGGCCACAAATTCAGGGTAATTAGAAATAACAGGTTTATTAGTCTCCCACAAGGGATTAGCCCAGACAAGAGCTGTGTCAGAGAGTAACGAGATGAGAAATCCCACAATAGCTCTGTCAGAGTAAAACGCCTGAGGTAACATCTCAAAGTAAATGCCCACCTGATTCAAAAGCCCTCTGCACTGAAAAGGATCACCTCCATATCGCTGAGGTAGAGGTGCAGAACCGGACATGCTCCTGGTAGGACTAGGTGCAGCAGCGTAAACAGGAGCAGCCATAACTTGCAGGACACTTTGGTCCAAATGTGCAGTGTGAATCAGCAGGGTTTGCAGGGCTAATGCAAATTGATCCAAGCGGTGATCCTGTTCATCCATCCTGGAAATGATGGCAGGTAAAGGTGGATTATTAGCACCATCAGGATTCATGGCCCTTGCGTAATGTCAGGGTGCTAGGAATCAGACTGAGACGAGAAGTGCAAAAATAATCACAACTTTATTAATAACAAAAAATAATAAAAAGTCCACAATTCAAATAACAAGCCAGGAGTCAAAACCAGAGCTGGTAGTCAGACGAGCCGAGTCAGGAGCCAAAGCGAGTAGTCAGACGAACCAGAATCGGGAACAAGGAGAACAGCAAAGTCAGGAACAAGCTAGGGATCAGGAACCAGGAGGGACGTCAGACAGCCAGGTAATACACAGGAACACAGGCACTCACAAACAGGTCTGAGACAACGCAAGGGCATACTGAACAGATGCCCTTTAAATAATAAGTGATAACATCACAATTCTGAGACTGCTACCTGTCTCACACGGATGATGTACAGCAGTCTCACCATAAAAGGGCATGCAGGAAATGAGCAGCATAATAAAAAACTACAACACCAGAAATATAGTGCTAACAACTAAAGGGTGCGTTAAATAAAAACATAATTTATGTAAGAACTTACCTGATAAATTCATTTCTTTCATATTAGCAAGAGTCCATGAGCTAGTGACGTATGGGATATACATTCCTACCAGGAGGGGCAAAGTTTCCCAAACCTCAAAATGCCTATAAATACACCCCTCACCACACCCACAATTCAGTTTAACGAATAGCCAAGAAGTGGGGTGATAAGAAAGTGCGAAAGCATATAAAATAAGGAATTGGAATAATTGTGCTTTATACAAAATCATAACCACCACAAAAAAAGGGCGGGCCTCATGGACTCTTGCTAATATGAAAGAAATGAATTTATCAGGTAAGTTCTTACATAAATTATGTTTTCTTTCATGTAATTAGCAAGAGTCCATGAGCTAGTGACGTATGGGATAATGACTACCCAAGATGTGGATCTTTCCACACAAGAGTCACTAGAGAGGGAGGGACAAAATAAAGACAGCCAATTCCTGCTGAAAAAAATCCACACCCAAAATAAAGTTTAATGAAAAACATAAGCAGAAGATTCAAACTGAAACCGCTGCCTGAAGTACTTTTCTACCAAAAACTGCTTCAGAAGAAGAAAATACATCAAAATGGTAGAATTTAGTAAAAGTATGCAAAGAGGACCAAGTTGCTGCTTTGCAAATCTGATCAACCGAAGCTTCATTCCTAAACGCCCAGGAAGTAGAAACTGACCTAGTAGAATGAGCTGTAATTTTCTGAGGCGGAGTTTTACCCGACTCAACATAGGCAAGATGAATTAAAGATTTCAACCAAGATGCCAAAGAAATGGCAGAAGCTTTCTGGCCTTTTCTAGAACCGGAAAAGATAACAAATAGACTAGAAGTCTTTCGGAAAGATTTAGTAGCTTCAACATAATATTTCAAAGCTCTAACAACATCCAAAGAATGCAACGATTTCTCCTTAGAATTCTTAGGATTAGGACATAATGAAGGAACCACAATTTCTCTACTAATGTTGTTGGAATTCACAACTTTAGGTAAAAATTCAAAAGAAGTTCGCAACACCGCCTTATCCTGATGAAAAATCAGAAAAGGAGACTCACAAGAAAGAGCAGATAATTCAGAAACTCTTCTGGCAGAAGAGATGGCCAAAAGGAACAAAACTTTCCAAGAAAGTAATTTAATGTCCAATGAATGCATAGGTTCAAATGGAGGAGCTTGAAGTGCCCCCAGAACCAAATTCAAACTCCAAGGAGGAGAAATTGACTTAATGACAGGCTTTATACGAACCAAAGCTTGTACAAAACAATGAATATCAGGAAGAATAGCAATCTTTCTGTGAAAAAGAACAGAAAGAGCAGAGATTTGTCCTTTCAAGGAACTTGCAGACAAACCCTTATCTAAACCATCCTGAAGAAACTGTAATACTCTCGGTATTCTAAAAGAATGCCAAGAAAAATGATGAGAAAGACACCAAGAAATATAAGTCTTCCAGACTCTATAATATATCTCTCTAGATACAGATTTACGAGCCTGTAACATAGTATTAATCACAGAGTCAGAGAAACCTCTGTGACCAAGAATTAAGCGTTCAATCTCCATACCTTTAAATTTAAGGATTTCAGATCCTGATGGAAAAAAGGACCTTGAGACAGAAGGTCTGGTCTTAACGGAAGAGTCCACGGTTGGCAAGAGGCCATCCGGACAAGATCCGCATACCAAAACCTGTGAGGCCATGCTGGAGCTACCAGCAGAACAAACGAGCATTCCTTCAGAATCTTGGAGATTACTCTTGGAAGAAGAACTAGAGGCGGAAAGATATAGGCAGGATGATACTTCCAAGGAAGTGATAATGCGTCCACTGCCTCCGCCTGAGGATCCTGGGATCTGGACAGATACCTGGGAAGTTTCTTGTTTAGATGAGATGCCATCAGATCTATTTCTGGAAGTTCCCACATTTGAACAATCTGAAGAAATACCTCTGGGTGAAGAGACCATTCGCCCGGATGCAACGTTTGGCGACTGAGATAATCCGCTTCCCAATTGTCTATACCTGGGATATGAACCGCAGAGAGTAGACAGGAGCTGGATTCCGCCCAAACCAAAATTCGAGATACTTCTTTCATAGCTAGAGGACTGTGAGTCCCTCCTTGATGATTGATGTATGCCACAGTTGTGACATTGTCTGTCTGAAAACAAATGAACGATTATCTCTTCAGAAGAGGCCAAAACTGAAGAGCTCTGAAAATTGCACGGAGTTCCAAAATATTGATCAGTAATCTCACCTCCTGAGATTCCCAAACTCCTTGTGCCGTCAGAGATCCCCACACAGCTCCCCAACCTGTGAGACTTGCATCTGTTGAAATTACAGTCCAGGTCGGAAGCACAAAAGAAGCCCCCTGAATTAAACGATGGTGATTTGTCCACCACGTTAGAGAGTGTCGAACAATCGGTTTTAAAGATATTAATTGAGATATCTTTGTGTAATCCTTGCACCATTGATTCAACATACAGAGCTGAAGAGGTCGCATGTGAAAACGAGCAAAGGGGATCGCGTCCGATGCAGCAGTCATAAGACCTAGAATTTCCATGCATAAGGCTACCGAAGGGAATGATTGTGACTGAAGGTTTCGACAAGCTGTAATTAATTTTAGACGTCTCTTGTCTGTTAAAGACAGAGTCATGGACACTGAATCCATCTGGAAACCCAGAAAGGTTACCCTTGTCTGAGGAATCAATGAACTTTTTGGTAAATTGATCCTCCAACCATGATCTTGAAGAAACAACACAAGTCGATTCGTATGAGATTCTGCTAAATGTAAAGACTGAGCAAGTACCAAGATATCGTCCAAATAAGGAAATACCACAATACCCTGTTCTCTGATTACAGACAGAAGGGCACCGAGAACCTTTGTAAAAATTCTTGGAGCTGTAGCTAGGCCAAACGGCAGAGCCACAAACTGGTAATGCTTGTCCAGAAAAGAGAATCTCAGGAACTGATAATGATCTGGATGAATCGGAATATGCAGATATGCATCCTGTAAATCTATTGTGGACATATAATTCCCTTGCTGAACAAAAGGCAAGATAGTCCTTACAGTTACCATCTTGAACGTTGGTATCCTTACATAACGATTCAATATTTTTAGATCCAGAACTGGTCTGAAGGAATTCTCCTTCTTTGGTACAATGAAGAGATTTGAATAAAACCCCATCCCCTGTTCCGGAACTGGAACTGGCATAATTACTCCAGTCAACTCTAGATCTGAAACACAATTCAGAAATGCTTGAGCTTTTACTGGATTTACTGGGACACGGGAAAGAAAAAATCTCTTTGCAGGAGGTCTCATCTTGAAACCAATTCTGTACCCTTCTGAAACAATGTTCTGAATCCAAGGATTGTGAACAGAATTGATCCAAATTTCCTTGAAAAAACGTAACCTGCCCCCTACCAGCTGAGCTGGAATAAGGGCCGCACCTTCATGTGGACTTAGAAGCAGGCTTTGCCTTTCTAGCTGGCTTGGATTTATTCCAGACTGGAGATGGTTTCCAAACTGAAACTGCTCCTGAGGATGAAGGATCAGGCTTTTGTTCTTTGTTGAAACGAAAGGAACGAAAACGATTATTAGCCTTGTTTTTACCTTTAGATTTTTTATCCTGTGGTAAAAAAGTTCCTTTCCCACCAGTAACAGTTGAAATAATAGAATCCAACTGAGAACCAAATAATTTGTTACCCTGGAAAGAAATAGAAAGTAGAGTTGATTTAGAAGCCATATCAGCATTCCAAGTTTTAAGCCATAAAGCTCTTCTAGCTAAAATAGCTAGAGACATAAACCTGACATCAACTCTGATAATATCAAAAATGGCATCACAGATAAAATTATTAGCATGCTGGAGAAGAATAATAATATCATGAGAATCATGATGTGTTACTTGTTGCGCTAAAGTTTCCAACCAAAAAGTTGAAGCTGCAGCAACATCAGCCAAAGATATAGCAGGTCTAAGAAGATTACCTGAACACAGATAAGCTTTTCTTAGAAAGGATTCAATTTTCCTATCTAAAGGATCCTTAAACGAAGTACCATCTGACGTAGGAATAGTAGTACGTTTAGCAAGGGTAGAAATAGCCCCATCAACTTTAGGGATTTTGTCCCAAAATTCTAATCTGTCAGACGGCACAGGATATAATTGCTTAAAACGTTTAGAAGGAGTAAATGAATTACCCAATTTATCCCATTCTTTGGAAATTACTGCAGAAATAGCATTAGGAACAGGAAAAACTTCTGGAATAACCACAGGAGCTTTAAATACCTTATCCAAACGTTTAGAATTAGTATCAAGAGGACCAGAATCCTCTATTTCTAAAGCAATTAGTACTTCTTTAAGTAAAGAACGAATAAATTCCATTTTAAATAAATATGAAGATTTATCAGCATCAACCTCTGAGACAGAATCCTCTGAACCAGAAGAGTCATCAGAATCAGAATGATGATGTTCATTTAAAAATTCATCTGTAGGGAGAGAAGTTTTAAAAGATTTTTTACGTTTACTAGAAGGAGAAATAACAGACATAGCCTTCTTTATGGATTCAGAAACAAAATCTCTTATGTTATCAGGAACATTCTGCACCTTAGATGTTGAAGGAACTGCAACAGGCAATGGTACTTTACTAAAGGAAATATCTGCATTAACAAGTTTGTCATGACAATCAATACAAACAACAGCCGGAGGAATAGCTACCAAAAATTTACAGTAGATCCAGCACTAGACAGCGATTTTCCTGTAGTATCTTCTGACTCAGATGCAACGTGAGACATCTTGCAATATGTAAGAGAAAAAACAACATATAAAGCAAAATTGATCAAATTCCTTAAATGACAGTTTGAGGAATGGGAAAGAATGCCAAGAACAAACTTCTAGCAACCAGAAGCAATAAAAAAAGAGACTTAAATAATGTGGAGATAAAAGCGACGCCCATATTTTTTAGCGCCAAATCAGACGCCCACATTATTTGGCGCCTAAATGCTTTTGGCGCCAAAATGACGCCACATCCGGAACGCCGACATCTTTGGTGCAAAATAACGTCAAAAAAATGACGCAACTTCCGGCGACACGTATGACGCCGGAAACGGAAAATAATTTTTGTGCCAAAAAGTCCGCGCCAAGAATGACGCAATAAAATGAAGCATTTTCAGCCCCCGCGAGCCTAACAGCCCACAGGGAAAAAAGTGTCAAATTTTTGAAGGTAAGAAAAAAATGATTAATTCAAATGCATTATCCCAAATATGAAACTGACTGTCTGAAAAATAAGGAAAGTTGAACATTCTGAGTCAAGGCAAATAAATGTTTGAATACATATATTTAGAACTTTATAAACAAAGTGCCCAACCATAGCTTAGAGTGTCACAGAAAATAAGATTTACTTACCCCAGGACACTCATCTACATGTTTGTAGAAAGCCAAACCAGTACTGAAACGAGAATCAGCAGAGGTAATGGTATATATAAGAGTATATCGTCGATCTGAAAAGGGAGGTAAGAGATGAATCTCTACGACCGATAACAGAGAACCTATGAAATAGACCCCGTAGAAGGAGATCACTGCATTCAAATAGGCAATACTCTCTTCACATCCCTCTGACATTCACTGCACGCTGAGAGGAAAACCGGGCTCCAACTTGCTGCGGAGCGCATATCAACGTAGAATCTAGCACAAACTTACTTCACCACCTCCATCGGAGGCAAAGTTTGTAAAACTGAATTGTGGGTGTGGTGAGGGGTGTATTTATAGGCATTTTGAGGTTTGGGAAACTTTGCCCCTCCTGGTAGGAATGTATATCCCATACGTCACTAGCTCATGGACTCTTGCTAATTACATGAAAGAAATATATTTTATATATATATATGACGTGAACGCAATAAAATAAAAATATATAATCCAGTGTCTAAATATGAATGGGTAAGTGTTTAAATTGATTATTTATAAGTAAAAATATAAATATTAATATATACAAAAGTGTATAAGAATTATTCAACAATTAATTATGTAAAATGAATGATTCATGACTCAATACATGAGTGATTAATAATATTAGTGACATGAAATGTTAAAATAAATGAAAAAATGGAATGTGATAACAATAGTGTGTGTAATAAATCCAACCAGAGTATGAACAGTAGATGATAGCGTCTCTTGACGGTTTCTCTGGAGTAAAGATCCTTATTGGAGACTTTAACAGCAAAAGTGTCTTGAAATAGCAAAACCAAAACCAAAGGCAACTAACAAGGCAGCCTTCTTTAACGAGAAGTAGATATAAAGCAGTTCCAAAAAAGAGGAAAGAGAAAGAAGTGCTGATGGTGTAATAACGTAGGGCTAGGCAAGCAATATGAGCATAAACATCCAAAATATACTCACAAGCCTAGGTGCACATCCAGTGCAATAATCAATGAACCGTGGCTTCAGAGCCACTCAGCTGACTCAATCTGTTGGCAAAGGGCTGAACAGGATGTACTTCCCACGGAATCCGGAAAGGTCAGCAGTCACAAACCTGGCGTAGGATATACCTGCAGAATT
Source organism: Bombina bombina (assembly GCF_027579735.1). NCBI lineage: Eukaryota > Metazoa > Chordata > Amphibia > Anura > Bombinatoridae > Bombina > Bombina bombina. Next base: position 48,266,526 of record NC_069503.1, on the reverse strand, counting down.
CACCCTCAGTGAGTGAACATGTGTGGGAGTACCCAATCAAGTACCCAAAGCAGAATAGAGCAAGGTAAAGATAAAAGTGGTATTTTATTAAAACCAGTTAAAATCGATACATTGAAGCACAGCAACGCGTTTCTCAGCAAATATGCTGTTTCATCAGGCTGTAATGCTCCTCCTATACCTTGCTCTAATATACCCGCTGTCTACAATCCACAAAGACCAATCTTAACAGTGTATACGATCACACCCATCTATCAACACAATATTAATTCACTAAGTGTCATTCGTGTATGTCTCCTTTGTAAACATATGTGTAACGAGATTTAACCAATCACCATTCGTTGGAGAGCTACGCCTACTAGGGCGTTAATTCGTATTGGAAAAAAATGCCGGTGAGTGAACCAATCACACATCCATATGTGTTGTTACCTTGCTCTAATATAACTGCTGTCTACAATCAACAGAGACCAATAATAACAGTGTATACGATCACACCCATCTATCAACACAATATTGATTCACTAAGCATCATTCGTGTACGTCTCCTTTGTAAACATATGTGTAACAAGATTTGACCAGTCACCATTCGCTGGAGAACTACGCCTACTAGGGTGTTAATTCCTATTGGACAAAAATGCCAGTGAGTGAACCAATCACACATCCATGTGTGTTGTTAGTAACACATTCAGGTGTATAAGCACCAAATATATTGTTACATAATAAACATTTCAACAATCACAAAACTTTGCCAATAATATCCCAATGCTATCTAATGCCAAATAGATGATGTTTTGTATGATTATAATTACCCACAAGTAAATTGTAACTAAAACCCTTGACGATCAGTAGTGGGGACACCTCTAATTTATATATTGGTAAATTTTAGCAGTGGCGTAACGATAGCATTGCTATCGTAATGCCTAATACATAAAATAAATAAATAATATTAAACATTCAAAGCATTACAATATGATCTATAAATGGCGTAATGACAATATTGTTACCATCACACTTCAAAAATAAAAATAATAAATATGCATACTTGATAGTATAATATAATCCATAAAAGTATACATTCAAAACGTTAGAGTATACAAACAAAGCATAAAGATATACAGTATATATTCAACACAAAAAAGAGAGAGATAAATTGCAGACTGCTCTAGTTCATATATTAATCGATAATAGGTTTTATCAAATCTAATGACCCGCTAAGGTTTACGATCAACTACATGCAAAGAGTAACAGTCTGCATCAATATTAACTTATAAAAGAATTTCTATGTACCAGTAAATAATAATAATACATTCTTAACCCTGAACACTTTGCATCAAAGTAAATATATGTGTGTATGCATATCACAAGTTATAAATATGTCCCTTTTTATATCTTCCATAGATCTTAAGACTCGATACATGCAATATTACCTATGGTCCCACCAGAAAATGAGAAAAAAAAAAAAAAGTAAAAAAAAAAATAATAATAAAAAAAAATAAATAAATATATATATATATATATATATATATATATATATATATATATATAAATATATAAGGATAAAATATAATGATAATAATAATGTTAATATGCCGTGAAATACAATATAAAATATTATTGACAATCGCCAGAAGAGAATGGTACAACCACAGAGGGCTACACACTAGATCCACAAGCTGAGTTGCCTAGAAGGCAGCCAAATCAATATTCATATTTAAACCCATAGGATAAAGGGTCTTCAGCTTGTGGATCCAGTATGTCCCCCTCTGTCAAAGTCTCACAAATCTGCTATACATATGTGACTGCGGTATGAATTCAATTGGAGTGATCTTATAACAGTTAGGGTTGCCATTATGTTTGTTATGACAATGTTTGATCACACTATGTGATTTTTTTATTGTTGGTCACACTACAAGAGTGTTCAGACCATCTATAGCTGACCTGTCTAATGGTACGACCTATGCATTGTATCCCACAACTACAATTCAATAAATAAATCACATAATGAGAAGCACAAGTCAGTGTGTCTTTAATAGGATAACTTTTTTTAGTAGTATGAGATGTGAAGCTAGTCTGCCCATGGCCAATATGATTACACATTTTACAATTTCTAGCAGCACATTTATAAGCTCCTCTTCTGGCTCTATAGTGTAAACTATTTCTATCTTTTTGGTTTGTTGTGATGTTTGTCTCCCCCAAAACAGTAGGATCATCCTGTCCATCTGTTGTAATATTTATTTGATTGTTACCATCCTTCTTTGTACTTTTATTTATACTTTTTACAATTTTACTTGGTGCTAGGATGTTTTTAAGGTTAGGGGGCCTTTTGTATACTACAATAGGTTTTTCTCCTAGCAGTTCATTAAGTATGGGGTCCCTCTTGAGGATCCTCCAATGTTTATCAAGTACTTTACGAATTAAGTGATGATTGCAATTATATTGTGCGATAAATCTAAGGGTAGGCTTAGTTGGTCCAATTTTTCCTCCTTCAATATTCTCAAAGTATGTGTCCCTATTGTCTGTTCTTGCCCTAAGGAAACCTCTCTCAATAATTTCAAATGGATAATGTTTTTCTATAAATCTCTGTTTTAAAGTGAGGCTTTGCTAATCATATTGGCTAAGGGAACTACAATTACGTCTTAAGAGAGTAAAAAATGGAGGAGCACAAACCGGGTGGAATGCAAATAAAAAGGGTTTATTGAAACCAGGCGCCGTAGCGCGGCATGAGAGTAGACAAATTTACAAATAATCAACAAAAAATTGGTGGAGGGGATAAACACCCCGGGTTAAACACGGAATACCAAAGTGCTGGGGCTGAAAAAGTCAGGTAAACGCGTTTCAGCGTGAAGCCTTACTCATTACCTAGTCTAAAAATAGTACACTGTGCACTATAAAACCGTCAGCCCCATTTCTCATTGGTCAGAGGGTACACACCCTCCTCCTTAACCTGACCGATGGAATTCTCAATGGAAAGCCAGCCCCTAGCTGCCAGGTTAACAGGACAGCATAGAGATAAATATGAGCACAGGATTTACATTCTATACTGCAGAAGATATAATACGTAATGATAATAATTAACTAAGTGGAAAAAATGTATATACATATACAGTGTGGGAAAAGCATATAAATTAATTATATATATAGAGAAGGCACCGTACAAGAAATAATAATAATAACATGTTTACCTCCGCTGCCCTCAAATTCTCACTTGCCAGCAAATACTAATAAGCACAGGATAGTCTGTCTCCACTGAACTAGACTAAACTTGTATATATATTAAATGGCTATGTAAATAGATAAATAAACCACACACGGGACAGCAGATGAATAGAGTGGCTGTTAAGCATACAACACAGCAAATAAATGCGGAGATTAAGTAAAGTTCTACACAGAGCATACGCTTCAGAGGACAGCAGGACATCCTGTATGAAAAAAGAGAATCAGACAGTTAGACCATCAGTAACCAATTAACATATCCTTATATGACATGAGCTATATCTAAGATACACCAGTATGATCATTAGGCTCTAGTAGAGGGGGGGGGGTGTCGGGTAATGGAGATGTCAACACCTCACTGACCATCACAGAATTGATAAATATATACGTGAGTAAGTGACAATATACCACTTAATAAACTAAGGGTAACAAGTAAGAGGGAAACCATAAGGGTATGAATTAGCTATAGTTAAGAGTGTCTATCTAGAATAACCAATTAATTAAGAGAGTACAAGGAGAGACAAGAGAGTGAAGCAGAGGGGAGGACAGGTGTAATAACCATAGACAGTCACCAAAAGTTGATGAGGTCATACTCTGAATTGAGGCCCCCTGGAACTCTAGTTTTGAGCTTAAAGATCCAGAAGACCTCCCTCTCCCCCAACTTACGTTTTCTATCCTGTCCCCTCTTTAATGGAGGTATCCGTTCAATGATGGTCCAAGTGAATGTTGAGACATCCTTTGAGTGAAAACCTGAGAAGTGGTTTACAAGCGGGGTGGTAAGGACACCTGCCCTAATGTCTGCAAGATGTTCCTTTATACGTGTTCTGGCCTCTCTCGTGGTGAGCCCTACGTACTGGACAGAGCATTCCTCACAACTAATCACATAAATAATAAATGTGGACCTACAATTTAAACAACACTTTATCTTAAACTCTTGTCCAGTGTTGAGGGAGTAGAATTTGTCCCCTGTCACTAGTCTCTCACAGGCCACGCACGTCCGATGATGACAACGGAATGTGCCTTTAACACTTAGCCACATTCCGTTGTCATCATCGGACGTGCGTGGCATTTTTATTTTTGAAGTGTGATGGTAACAATATTGTCATTACGCCATTTATAGATCATATTGTAATGCTTTGAATGTTTAATATTATTTATTTATTTTATGTATTAGGTGTGACGGTAGCAATGCTATCGTTATGCCACTGCTAAAATTTACCAATATATAAATAAGAGGTGTCCCCACTACTGATCGTCAAGGGTTCTAGTTATAATTTACTTGTGGGTAATTATAATTATACAACGCATCATCTATTTGGCATTAGATAGCATTGGGCTATCATTGGCAAAGTTTTGTGATTGTTGAAATGTTTATTATGTAACGATATATATGGTGCTTATACACCTGAATGTGTTACTAACAACACACATGGATGTGTGATTGGTTCACTCACCGGCATTTTTGTCCAATAGGAATTAACACCCTAGTAGGCGTAGTTTTCCAGCGAATGGTGACTGGTCAAATCTTGTTACACATATGTTTACAAAGGAGACGTACACGAATGACGCTTAGTGAATCAATATTGTGTTGATAGATGGGTGTGATCATATACACTGTTATGATTGGTCTCTGTTGATTGTAGACAGCGGGTATATTAGAGCAAGCAAGGTAACCACACACATGGATGTGTGATTGGTTCACTCACTTGTGGGTAATTATAATTATACAACGCATCATCTATTTGGCATTAGATAGCATTGGGCTATCATTGGCAAAGTTTTGTGATTGTTGAAATGTTTATTATGTAACGATATATTTGGTGCTTATACACCTGAATGTGTTACTAACAACACACATGGATGTGTGATTGGTTCACTCACCGGCATTTTTTTCCAATACGAATTAATGCCCTAGTAGGCGTAGCTCTCCAGCGAATGGTGATTGGTTAAATCTCATTACACATATGTTTACAAAGGAGACGTACACGAATGATGCTTAGTGAATTAATATTGTGTTGATAGATGGGTGTGATCGTATACACTGTTAAGATTGGTCTTTGTTGATTGTAGACAATGGGTATATTAGAGCAAGGTATAGGAGGAGCATTACAGCCTGATGAAACAGCATATTTGCTGAGAAACGCGTTGCTGTGCTTCAATGTATCGATTTTAACTGGTTTTAATAAAATACCACTTTTATCTTTACCTTACTCTATTCTGCTTTGGGTACTGGATTGGGTACTCCCACACATGTTCACTCGCTGATGGTGAATTCTGCAGGTATATCCTACGCCTGGTTTGTGACTGCTGACCTTTCCAGATTCTATGGGTAGTACATCATGTTCAGCCCTTTGCCAACTGATTGAGTCAGCCGAGCGGCTCTGAAGCCTTGGTTCGTTGATTATTGCACTGGATGTGCACCTAGGCTTGTGAGTATATTTTGGATGTTTATGCTCATATTGCTTGCCTAGCCCTACGTTATTACACCATCAGGCGCTTCTTTCTATCTCCTCTTTTTAGGAACTGGTTTAAATGAGCAGCATCACAGACTTTGCCCCAGAGTCAGCAAGAGAGGTGAGTAAAATGGCTGCCAGCAGCACATGGCAAACAAAGCAGGGAAAAATCCCTGACACATACACACACATACTCCTACATACATACACACACACACACACACACACACACACACACTCTCTCACTCATCTATACTTTAAGCCAGCACCCACTCCTGGTGCCTGGTTTCAAGTAAATAGCACAGTCCTCTAGGGCAGTGTTTCCCAACCGCGGTCCTCAAGTATCTCCAACAGGCCTGGTTTTCATTATAGCTGAACCAGTGCACAGGTGAAGTAATCATCTGATCAGTAACACCATGGTTAGTAACCTGCTCTCACCCATCAGCTGATTATTTCACCTGTGCTCTAGTTTAGCTATAATGAAAACCAGGACTGTTGGGGGTACTTGAGGAACGCAGTTGGGAAACACTGCTCTAGGGTTTAAATGACACAGCTTTGATACATTTTTTTTTAAAAAAAATATCTATTTATTGAGTTATTATTGACATACAATCACAATAAACAAATACAGGAAAGGCTTATTATACATAATAACATTATTATAACAACACCTACTTAATTCTAGTACTCAGCGCATTATTATACATACAGTAATAGAAGTATTCTACTCTCTCATACTTGTCTTGTTGTCTTCTTATTTCCACTTCAAAATATAATATCTGTCATTAACGCAGGACATAATCATCTGGCAACCGGGAAGATAAAAACAGGGAAAAAAAACACCCGGCCCTCTACCCCACGACCCTGCCCGCTCCAAGCCTTGGCCTATCCCATCCAGCAACTCGGGAAAATACAAGTTAAAATAACCATGCAGAAATAATCTGATTTGTGAAAGTTTGCCACTAGTTGTTTCTGACTACATTCTAGTAGAGTTAGAATTACCCTCCTCCATTTAGCAAAGACAATTTGTACCCTCTTCTCTTTAATCAGAGATGGATCATATTGTTCTATATTTATTTGCATTAGAATTCTATTTGTGAATTATTTTATAGTTAAATAGCCACTAGCTTTCCATGTTCTGAAGATAATGTTCCTGCCCAATAAAATTCCAGTCTTTAGTAGGTTATTATTAATCTTATTCATCCTATCTAAGTATAGAAATATGTCTCTGGCATTTAAAGTGAATGTCAATTTTTCCGGTATGGATGATATATTTATGTAGACAATCATCCTATTAAGCATACCGCCAATATAATTTTTTAATAAAACTATTAATTTGTTTTTAATTTTATATAGTAAATATCGTTCATTTACTTTACCCGCTCCTCCCACTCACTGTTTCCTTATTCTCCTCCATATTACGTATACAGCGGTCCCACCCGCTGTTTACGTATCGGCAATGCGCGCTCCCGTTTAAGTCTGCCATTGCGCATGCGTTACTCCTGTTTCCGCTGTCAAACAACATAGTATTCATTGAATCAGTACATTCAATGAATACTATTGTTGCGAAGCGAAGGACAGGATCTCCTACCCCCAGCCTGTAATACCGCCAATTAGAAGTAAAATACTCTGTATACTAGTCTATACTACTATACTAAAAAAACTCTGTATACTAGTCTATTGCGCATGGGCGAAATGTGCACTCGCTTATGCTAACGAGCTGAGAACCACAATAGAACGCAAGCGCAAGAAGGACTCATTACGTCATCCTAAGGGGTTGGGTCCCCCTGTGGTTAGAGCCGTTATTGGCTCGGAAGACGTCCATTATAATCAACACGGACGGAGCGCGAATGCCGGGTGGAGGATGAGAATAACGGGAAACAACATAAATTATTAAAAATAAAGGTATATATTTAAATATTTACAAATTGATGAATGAAACTCCAGTTTTTTTTTATAAACAACTGTTACAGAGAACCTTAGTCATTAAGCTGACTTTACATTCACTTTAACACTATTTCTGTATCTAAGAATTTATTCAGCCAAAAATTGACTTTTTTCCAGAAGTCTCTAATCTTAGGGCAAGACCAAACACAATGCAATATATTTGCCTTCAGTAAGGAGCATCTATAGCATCCTATTTTTTGTACTGGGGACCATTTTGACATTTCCGCAGGGGTTATATAAGTTTTATTTAAAAGTCACATGCAGTGGCATAGCATGGGTTGTCAGCGCCCAGGGCAAGGCAAGTATTGCGCCTCCTAACCCATTAGCACTGACTGAGTTTCTTCCACTAGTACAGTAGGGATTGACTATAGTACCTCACTGTACCACCTCACTATTGTACCCCCTAATTCAGAATTCCTCAGTGCTCGGATTATGAAATAGTTGAAAATGTTATCACAAAAAGTATACCCATATAAATAAAAAAGACAAGATGAACCTTGCATGTATAAATATATATTACCATCTTATAGCTATAAAGTATGGAAGTCTGCACAACTCGCCTATATCAGGTCTGCTGCTATGTCTCGCACTGTACTAGAGCAGCGCTCAGGAAGGGGGAGAAAAGTCTAGAGAGGAAAGCAGTAACTATTTACATTGAGCTATAAAGGAACAAAGACACCTAGAGGGTGAAATGAAAATTGCAGGCACAAAACACCAGGATGATCACTTCCTCCCGGCACTGCATGTGAGACACTCAGTGAGAGCGTTGGTGAAGACTGGAGAGCGCACCTCATGATAAGGAGATGGCTCTTTAATTTTGCGCCTCAAAGAATTATGCACCCGGGGCAACCGCCCCTGTGCCCCCCCCCCCCCAAAGTACACCACTGGTCACATGTGAGATTCTCTCCAGGCTTGTGTCTTAGTGTTTTTAAATAAAGTTCTATAACTCACTTATGTCGTCTGCTGTAACCTCCTTAAAATGCTTTACCCATATGTCTTGACATTTATTCAAGTTTTCTAATCCCTTCTTTTTCATTTTAATATTGTACCAAATCAAAATGTCTGTTATCCCTGCTGTATATTTATTTCTTTTAGTGACCATGCCCTATCTGTCTCTGCTAGAATATTAAAATAGAAATTTCTTATCTGCAAATAAGCAAAGAAATCATATTTAGGTAGTAAAATTCTTGGCAAATATCAGAAAATGCTTTGATTGTCCCTAGATTTAAGTCCTCTAATTGGTGTAAATAAATTAGACCATTCTGCTTCCATAAATTGAAGGTTCTTGTAACAGCACTCTGGGCAAATCCCACGTTAACACAAATAGTTGGGTATCTGGACAATCGATTATTTATTTGTTTGTGTATTTGTGCCATGCCAGTACAATATTATATATTGATTTGTTTTCCTTTATGACATTGGGTATCTCATTTATTTTTATATGTAGTAGCCCCGTAATTGATAGTGGATAAATTAGACCTTCTTCTAATTGTGTATAAGATACTATCGGCTAGATTACGAGTTTTGTGTTAGAGGCTATGCGGTGCTAACTAGCAGTTTTCTCTCACCGCTCACTTACATGCAGCGCTGGTATTACGGGTTTTTACAAACCCACCGTTAAAAGGCAAGAAGTGAGCACTGAGAAAAATTTTGCTCCTTACCGCACTCCAATACTAGCGCTGCTTAAGTCAGCGGTGAGCTGGTCGTACGTGCTTGTGAACGATTTCCCCATAGGAATCAACGGGGAGAGTCCGCTGAGAAAAAGCCTAACACCTGCAATAAAGCAGCGTAAAACTCAGTAACGCAGACCCATTGATTCCTATGGGGAAACACATTTTATGTCTACACCTAACACCCTAACATGAACCCCGAGTCTAAACACCCCTAATCTTACACTTATTAAGCCCTAATCTGCCTCCCCCGACGTCGCCGACACCTATATTATATTTATTAAGCCCTAATCTGCCGCTCTGGACACCGCCGCCACCTACATTATACTTATGAACCCCTAATCTGCTGCCCCCAACATCGCCGACACCTACATTATATTTATTAACCCCTAATCTGCCGCCCCCAATGTCGCCGCCACCTACCTACACTTATTAACCCCTAATCTGTCGCCCCAACGTCGCTGCCACTATAATAAACATATTAACCTAAACCGCCTCACTCCCGCCTCGCAAACATTAGTTAATTATTAACCCCTAATCTGCCACCCCCAACGTCGCCGCCACTATACTAAATGTATTAACCCCTAATCCTAAATCTAAGCCTAACCCTAACTTAAATATAATTTAAATAAAATTACTATAATTAGCTAAATTATTGCTATTGAAAACTAAATACTTACCTATAAAATAAACCCTAAGCTAGCTACATTATAACTAATAGTTACATTGTAGCTAGCTTAGGGTTTATTTTTATTTCATAGGCAAGTTTGTATTTATTTTAACTAGGTAGAATAGCTTTAAATACTTATTAACTATTTAATAACTACCTAGCTAAAATAAATACAAAAGTGTCTGTAAAATAAAACCTAACCTAAGTTACAATAACACCTAACACTACACTATAATTAAATAAATTAAATTAAATGCAATTACCTAAATTAAATTAGCTAAAGTACAAAACCCCCCACTAAATTGCAGAAAATAAACAAATTACAAGATATTTATATTATTTGGGGAGTTGGTTGTGTGGGTGGTGGGTTTTACTGTTGGGGGTTGTTTGTATTTTTTTTTTTTACAGGTAAAAGAGCTGATTACTTTGGGGCAACGCCCCGCAAAAGGCCCTTTTAAGGGCTATTTGTAGTTTAGGCTAGGTTTTTTTTATTTGGGGGGGGGCTTTTATATTTTGATAGGGCTATTAGATTAGGTGTAATTAGTTTAAATATCTTGTAATTTATTTATTATTTTCTGTAATTTACTTCCATGGTGTTATCAACCTGCTTACATCTTTCCGCCTCTAGTTCTTCTTCCAAGAGTGATCTCCAAAATCATCATGGAGCAATCATTTGTGCTGCTGGTGGTTCCAGCATGTCCTCACAGGTTTTGGTATGCAGATCTTGTTCGGATGTCCAGTTGCCAACCTTGGCCACTTCCATTAAGGCCAGACCTTCTTCCTCAAGGTCCGTTTTTTCCATCAGGATCTCAAATCATTAAATTTGAAGGTATGGAAATTGAACGCTTAGTGCTTAGTCATAGAGGTTTCTCTGACTCAGTGATTAATACTATGTTGCAGGCTCGGAAATCTGTCTCTAGAAAGATTTATTATCGAGTTTTAAAGACTTACATTTCATGGTGTTCTTCTCATAAATTCTCTTGACATTCATTTAGAATTCCTAGAATTTTACAGTTTCTTCAGGATGCTTTGGATAAAGGTTTGTCTGCAAGTTCCTTGAAAGGACAAATCTCTGCTCTTTCTGTTTTTTTCCACAGGAAAATTGCTAAACTTCCTGATATTCATTGTTTTGTACAGACTTTGGTTCGTATCAAGCCTGTCATTAAATCAGTCTCTCCTCCTTGGAGTCTTAATTTGCTTTTGAAAGCTTTACAGGCTCCTCCATTTGAGCCTATGCATTCTTTGGACATTAAACTACTTTCTTGGAAAGTGTTGTTCCTTTTGGCCATCTCTTCTGCTAGAAGAGTTTCTGAATTATCCGCTCTCTCTTGTGAATCTCCTTTTCTGATTTTTCATCAGGATAAGTAGTAAGAAGTGAATACAGCGCCAACAAGAGGCCAAGGGATAAATATACTCACAGAGAGATAAAAGAAGATTATTTAATGAACCATGTTAAAAAGCATCAGTAATAAAAGACTATATATAAAAAATGTAAAAAGCACATATAAATAAAATTACAAATACAGGAATATCTTACAGAAGCGGCTCAAAGGGCCAAAGCTTATAATTACAATAAAAACAGAGGTAATAACAGGTGATCAGTGTGAGTGGTACACCAGAATAAGAGTGTATACTGATAAAACAGAATTAGCCTAAGTACAACTGTAGCAAGTGCATCAAGCAAAAAACTAACAAACAATAATACAAACAATAGTGTTCAAAATTAGTGTTACAAAAATAGTGTTCCAAAAAATAGAAAAATGCACTGCAGTGCAAAAAAAGGGGGTGGCAAAATAATTGTATAGATACAATCAAATAGTGAGTGAGTGCAAATGGATAAAAAAATGCTAGCTACTTAATCCAGTGAGGTTAAGATATAATTAAATAAAATACACAATATGCAATAACATAAAAAATAAAATACACAATATGCAATAACATAAAAAATAAAAAATAATAAAATATAAAATATAATCCAAAAAAGTGTTCAAAAAGTTGATCAACAAATGTTAGCGAAGAACAAAAATAAGTCAATCAAAACTAAAAAATGGAAAAAATGGGTGATGAAAAGCAAGGTGAAAGTGAGGAAATTGATTCCTTCCAATGTTAGTTACTTTAACAGATCCAAATTCCTGAGTGTGGTTGCTGAAGTAGCTGAATGGATCCTAGCACCTGTCAGCTGCTCCTATGGTATCCTAAAAAGTGTCCCTGTAAAAAAAAGAAATTCACAACATAGTGTATCCAATATGAGAATGAAGTAAAGATTAAAGTAATGCTTACCAATATGTCAACGCGTTTCTGCCCTCAAAAAAGGGCCTTTCTTGAGAAAGGCCCTTTTTTGAGGGCAGAAACGCGTTGACATATTGGTAAGCATTACTTTAATCTTTACTTCATTCTCATATTGGATACACTATGTTGTGAATTTCTTTTTTTTACAGGGACACTTTTTAGGATACCATAGGAGCAGCTGACAGGTGCTAGGATCCATTCAGCTACTTCAGCAACCACACTCAGGAATTTGGATCTGTTAAAGTAACTAACATTGGAAGGAATCAATTTCCTCACTTTCACCTTGCTTTTCATCACCCATTTTTTCCATTTTTTAGTTTTGATTGACTTATTTTTGTTCTTCACTAACATTTGTTGATCAACTTTTTGAACACTTTTTTGGATTATATTTTATATTTTATTATTTTTTATTTTTTATGTTATTGCATATTGTGTATTTTATTTTTTATGTTATTGCATATTGTGTATTTTATTTAATTATATCTTAACCTCACTGGATTAAGTAGCTAGCATTTTTTTATCCATTTGCACTCACTCACTATTTGATTGTATCTATACAATTATTTTGCCACCCCCTTTTTTTGCACTGCAGTGCATTTTTCTATTTTTTGGAACACTATTTTTGTAACACTAATTTTGAACACTATTGTTTGTATTATTGTTTGTTAGTTTTTTGCTTGATGCACTTGCCACAGTTGTACTTAGGCTAATTCTGTTTTATCAGTATACACTCTTATTCTGGTGTACCACTCACACTGATCACCTGTTATTACCTCTGTTTTTATTGTAATTATCAGCTTTGGCCCTTTGAGCCGCTTCTGTAAGATATTCCTGTATTTGTAATTTTATTTATATGTGCTTTTTACATTTTTTATATATAGTCTTTTATTACTGATGCTTTTTAACATGGTTCATTAAATAATCTTCTTTTATCTCTCTGTGAGTATATTTATCCCTTGGCCTCTTGTTGGCGCTGTATTCACTTCTTACTACTTGTGCATATTTTTTGGAGGTTGGTTAGGATCTCTGTTTGGATACAGCTTGGGGATTACCTTAGCGCTTGTACACACACCCTTTTTCACTATTTTCATCAGGATAAGGCAGTTTTGCAGACCTCATTTAAATTCTTACCCAAGGTTGTGAATTCTAACAACATTAATAGAGAAATTGTTGTCCCTTCTTTGTGTCCTAATCCTAAGAATTCTTTGGAGAGATCTTTAGTTTCTTTGGATGTGGTGAGAGCTCTGAAATATTATGTTGAAGCCACTAAAGATTTCAGGAAGACTTCTAGTCTATTTGTTATCTTTTCTGGTTCCAGGAAAGGTCAGAAGGCTTCTGCCGTTTCTTTGGCATCGTGGTTAAAGCTTTTGATTCATCAAGCTTATTTGGAGTCGGGTAAAGCCCCGCCTCAGAGAATTACAGCTCAGTTTCCACTTCTTGGGTTTTTAAGAATGAAGCTTCAGTTGATCAGATTTGCAAAGCAGCAACTTGGTCTTCTTTGCATACTTTTACTAAATTCTACCATTTTGATGCATTTGCTTCTTCGGAAGCAGTTTTTGGTAGGAAAGTTCTTCAGGCAGCTGTTTCAGTTTGATTCTTCTGCTTATGATTTAAGTTTTTCTTTTTATTATTTGAGAATAAACTTATATTTGGGTCATGGATTTATTTTTTCAGCGAAATGGTTGTTTTTATTTTGTCCCTCCCTCTCTAGTGACTCTTGCTTGGAAGTTCCACATCTTGGGTATTGCTATCCCATACGTCACTAGCTCATGGACTCTTGCCAATTACATGAAAGAAAACATAATTTATGTAAGAACTTACCTGATAAATTAATTTCTTTCATATTGGCATGAGTCCAAGAGGCCCACCCTTTTCTTTTTAAAGACAGAATGAGTCCACGGATTTCATCCTTACTTGTGGGATTTCACCTCCTGGTCAGCAGGAGGAGGCAAAGAGCACCACAGCAGAGCTGCTATATATAGCTCCTCCCTCCCTTCCCTCCCACTCCAGTCATTCTCTTTGCCTATGTTAGTGATAGGAAGAGATAAAGTGAGGTGTCAGATTAGATTCTTCAATCAAGAGTTTATTATTTTTAAAGTAGTGTCAGAGAGTGCTACTTTGTTCTAGGGTGTAGCCGTAGTCCATATCAGTCTCTACAGTAGAGCATCTGGTGGCTTTAGAGCAATGGGAACTTGTGGGACATAATTCTCACTGCGCCTCCCATATTGATGCTGCCCTGATTCCAGAATACCTGAGGGATATTTACTCAGGAATTTCTTCTTTTTCAGGTCCATAGGAGGGAGAGGATGTCTTACACCTGATGCATTGCCTGACTAAATAAACGGCAGACATGTGAGGTAAGTGCCACTTTGTTTTTCTGGGGTTTAGTGCAAAAAAACTCAGAGACAGGAGAGAACTTTATTCACTTGTGTTATATATCTAAGGGCTCAGGGAAGTCTCTTGATATTGGGGACATTTATCCTCCTTGAGGATCTGTTTAAGCAGGCACTGGGGCTAGGAGACATTTTTTATTTGGGGTCTGGTGGTTTAACGGTGGCTTAATTATGCAATATTCCGACCGGGAGAGACTGCATGTAGTAACACCCACGACGGGGCGGGGCTTCCTGTTACACTCCTTTTTCACTGCACTTCAGTGGCCATTTCTACGACGGAACGTTCACTTCTGCCTATGTCTAGCAATGCATGGTTCTGAGATACATGCGTTTCTAGGAGCGGTTAGAACAGCGAAATTTCCCTGTGTTATCCGGATCGTGGCACACCAAGAAAGAGGTTTTGCAGGTCCTGGAGTCAGGTAGACACCTCAGCAGGGCTGCTGAGGTGTAGGGGTGTCATTTATTTTTGGTTTGCAGCGTTAATTGTCTGTGCAGGAAAAAAGTTACACTTTTAAATTTAAAGGCACAGTAACGTTTTTATTTGTAAGAAATTTTTTGATTACAAATAAAATTGTTTTAGTCCGAATTGTGTTTTTGTGATCAGTATGGACCAAGGGGCTTTACAAGAGGTCACTTGCTTCTTGTGTTTTGACGCAAATGTGGAACCACCAGTACCTTTCTGTTCCTCGTGTATCCAGAGGACTATAAGTTACAGAGAACAGATTTTATCTGAGCAAGATTTTGCTGAGGCAGATGTTGTCCAGGAATCTAATGCAGATTTGTCACATTTGTCTCCGCAAGCGTCCCAAATTGTACAGCCCTTACAAGCAGTGCCCTGCGTTTCCACTATAACTCCTGCTGGATTTACTCTAGGAGACATTGCTTCTGTCATGTCTTCTACTATTTCTGATGCTTTGTCTGCAAGAGGTAAATCAGATCAGTAAGTGGGGTTTCTGACGCAGTTGTTGCAATTTCAGTGGTTCCTTCCCAGGGGCCTGAGGATGAGGATACCATTGTAGCATCTGAAGGTGAAATTTCAGATTCTGAAAGTGTAATTCCCATTCCAGATTCTGAGGTTGTATCTTTTAGGTTCAAGCTGGAACACCTCCGTCTGTTACTCAAGGAGGTTTTAGCGACTTTGGACGATAATGACTCCACTGTAATGGTTCAGTAAACTGAACAGATATTTTGAGGTTCCTTCCTCGTCAGACGTTTTTCCGGTCCCTGATCGAGCTTCTGAAATCATTGCTAAGGAGTGGGAGAGGCCGGGTTTACCGTTTTCTCCATCTCCTATATTTAAGAAAATGTTTCCCATAGCTGATTCAATTAAGGAGGCTTGGCAAACAGTTCCTAAGGTGGAGGGGGCCGTTTCCACTTTAGGTAAACGAACTACTATCCCTATAGAAGATAGTTGTGCTTTCAAAGACCCTATGGACAAAAAGTTAGAGGGTTTACTCAAGAAAATGTACATACACCAGGGCTTACAATGGCAGCCAGTGGTGTGTATTGCTACCGTCACAAGTGCGGCGGCATATTGGTTCGATGCGTTGTCCGATGCTATTAGGACAGAGACTTCATTGGACGAGATCCAAGATAGGATAAAGGCTCTTAAGCTAGCTAATTCCTTTATCACGGATGCTTCCCTTCAAGTTATTAAACTGGGAGCGAAAATTTCTAGTTTTTCTATTCTAGCCCGCAGAGCTTTATGGTTAAAATCTTGGTCTGCAAACGTGTCCTCTAAGTCTAAGCTTCTACCTATTCCCTACAAGGGGAAGACCTTGTTTGGACCGGGCCTGTCAGAAATTATCTTGGATAGCACCGGAGGTAAGGGTCATCTCCTCCCTCAGGATAAGAGAAACAAACAAAGGGGACGACAAAGCAATTTTCGTTCCTTTCGGAATTTCAAAGGAAATTCTTCCTCTACTGCCTCCAAACAGGAGCAGGCTAAACCGGCATGGAGGCATAATCAACCCTGGAATAAGGGAAAACAATCCAAGAAGCCTGCTGTTGAATCTAAGACGGCATGAAGGGCATGCCCCCGATCCGGGACCGGATCTTGTAGGGGGCAGACTTTCCTTTTTCACTCAGGCTTGGATTCGAGATGTTCAGGATCCCTGGGCAATAGAAATTGTGTCCCAGGGATACAGGTTAGAGTTTAAGAGTCTTCCTCCCAGAGGCAGGTTTCTGCTTTCAAGATATTCTGCAGACCAGACAAAGAGAGAGGCGTTCTTACATTGCATAAGAGACCTTTCCAATCTAGGAGTGATTGTTCCTGTCCCAGTTCAGGAACAGGGTCTGGGATTCTATTCCAATCTGTTCGTGGTCCCCAAAAAAGAGGGAACCTTCAGGCCTATTTTGGACCTCAAGGGTCTAAACAAATTTCTCAGAGTACCGTCCTTCAAGATGGAAACTATTCGTTCCATTCTTCCTTTGATCCAAGAGGGTCAATTTATGACAACGGTGGATTTAAAGGACGCGTAGCTGCATGTTCCCATTCACAAGGAACATCACAAGTTCCTCAGGTTTGCTTTTCTAGACAAGCATTTCCAGTTTGTGGCCCTTCCTTTCAGTCTTGCCACAGCTCCCAGGATCTTCACAAAAGTTCTGGGATCCCTGTTAGCAGTGCTTCGCTTAATGGGCGTTGCAGTGGCACCATATCTGGATGACATCCTCGTCCAGGCGCCATCTTTAGATCAAGCAAGATCCCATACGGACTTGGTGTTATCCTTCCTACAATCTCACGGGTGGAAGGTAAATTTAGAAAAGAGTTCCTTAGTGCCAAATACAAGAGTAGCTTTCTTGGGAACTATAATAGATTCCGTAGCAATGAAGATTTTTCTGACAGAAGTCAGGAAATCAAAGATTATCGATACTTGTCGAGTCCTTCAGTCCACTCCTCGGCCATCAGTGGCTCAGTGCATGGAGACAATCGTGCTGATGGTGGCTGCAATGGACATCATCCCGTTTGTTCGGTTTCATCTCAGACCTCTGCAGTTAAACATGCTCAGTCAATGGAACAGAGATTATGTGGATTTGTCTCCTTGAATCATACTGGAGCAAGAGACAAGGGATTCTCTTCAATGGTGGTCTTCTCTGGATCATCTGTCTCAGGGAACCTGCTTTCGCAGACCATCTTGGGTGATTGTAACAACAGATGCCAGCCTTTTAGGGTGGGGTGCAGTCTGGGGTTCCCTAAAGGCTCAGGGTCTTTGGACTCAGTCAGAGTCTGTTCTTCCTATATATAAACATTCTAGAGCTAAAATCGATTTTCAATGCTCTTCTGGCCTGGCCCCAGTTGGCCTGAGTTTAGTTCATCAGGTTCCAGTCGTACAACATAACTTGTGTGGCTTATATCAATCATCAGGGAGGAACGAGGAGTTCCTTAGCGATGACGGCAGTAACCAAAGTAATTCAGTGGACAGAGGCCTATTCCTGTTGTCTGTCAGCGATCCACATCCCAGGGGTGGACAACTGGGAGGCGGACTTTCTGAGCAGGCAGTCTTTTCATCCGGGGGAGTGGGAACTCCATCCAGAAGTGTTCTCCAGTCTGATTCTCAAGTGGGGTCAGCCGGAATTGGATCTCATGGAATCTCGGTGGAATGCCAAGCTCCCAAGGTACGGATCGAGGTCCAGGGACCCCCAGGCGGAAATGATAGATGCTCTGGCGGTTCCTTGGACCTTCAATCTTGCATACCTATTTCCTCCATTTGCGCTTCTTCCTTGAGTCATTGCTCGAATCAAGCAGGAAAGGGCATCAGTGATCCTCATTGCTCCGGCGTGGCCTCGCAGGATTTGGTATGCAGATCTGGTGGACATGTCATCTCTGCCACCTTGGAGACTTCCGTTGAGGAAGGACCTTCTAATTCAAGGGCCCTTCCTTCACCAAAATCTAGTTTTTCTGAAGCTAACTGCTTGGAGATTGAACGCTTAATCCTATCCAAGCCGGGGGTTTTCTGATTCGGTCATAGAGACCATGATCCAGGCTTGTAAACCTGTGACTAGAAAGATTTACCATAAGATATGGCGTAAATATATTTATTGGTGTGAATCCAAGGGCTACTCATAGAGTAGGGTTAGGATTCCCAGAATTTTGTCTTTTCTCCAAGAAGGATTGGAGAAGGGTTTATATCGGCAAGTTCCCTAAAGGGTCAGATCGGTGCCTTATCTATTTTGTTACACAAACATCTGGCGGATGTCCCAGATATTCAATCCTTTTGTCAGGATCAGGCCTGTGTTTAAACCAATTGCTTTTCCATGGAGTCTTAATTTAGTTCTTAAGGTTCATCAAGGGGTTCCGTTTGAACCTATGCTTTCTTTAGATATTTAGTTGTTATCTTGGAAAGTTTTTTATTTCTTGCTGCCATTTCTTCAGCTCGAAGAGTGTCTGAGCTTTCAGCATTACAATACAACTCACCTTATCTTATTTTTCATTCAGATAAGGTAGTTTTACGAACTAATCTAGGTTTCCTTCCTAAGGTTGTTTCAGACAGGAACATTAATCAGGAGATTGTTGTTCCTTCCTTGTGTCCTAATCCTTCTTCTTATAAGGAACGTCTTTTGCACAATTTGGACGTGGTCCGTGCTTTGAAATTTTATTTACAAGCGACTAAGGACTTTCGTCAGTCGTCTTCTTTATTTGTCATTTTTTCTGGAAAACTTAAGGGTCAGAGAGCTACGGCTACCTCTCTTTCTTATTGGCTGAGGAGTATCATCCATTTTGCATATGAGACTGCTGGACAGCAGCCTCCTGAAAGAATTACGGCTCATTCCACTAGGGCTGTTGCTTCCTCATGGGCATTCATAAATGAAGCTTCTGTAGAACAGATTTGCAAGGCTGCAACTTGGTCCTCTCTTCACACTTTTTCTAAATTTTACAAATTTGATACTTTTTCTTCGGCTGAGGCTGTTTTTGGGAGAAAGGTTCTTCAAGCAGTGGTGCCTTCTGTTTAGGTTCCCTGTCTTGTCCCTCCCTTATCCATGTACTCTAGCTTTGGTATTGTATCCCACAAGTATGGATGAAATCCGTGGACTCATCGTGTCTATAAATAGAAAAGAAAATTTATGCTTACCTGATAAATTTGTTTCTTTTTAGACACAATGAGTCCACGGCCCGCCCTGTTCTCTGAGACCGGTTATTATTTTTGTAAACTTCAGACACCTCTGCTCCTTGGCTTTTCCTTTCTCTTCCTAACCTCAGTCGAATAACTGGAGTGGGAGGGAAGGGAGGAGCTATATATAGCAGCTCTGCTGTGGTGCTCTTTGCCTCCTCCTGCTGACCAGGAGGTGAAATCCCACAAGTAAGGATGAAATCAGTGGACTCATCATGTCTAAAAAGAAACAAATTTATCAGGTAAGCATACATTTTCTTTTTATGGCGGTTATGATTTTTTGGTATAAAGCACAATTATTTCCAAATTCCTTTGTTGATGCTTTTTACTCCTTTCTTTATCACCCCACTTCTTGGCTATTGGTTAAACTGAATTGTGGGTGTGGTGAGGGGTGTATTTATAGGCATTTTGAGGTTTGGGAAACTTTGTCCTCCTGGAAGGATTGTATATCCCATACGTCATTAGCTCATGGACTCTTGCCAATATGAAAGAAATTAATTTATTCATGGATAATACACTGTCAGCGGTATTAGCCAGATTGCCTGAATTTAGAGGAAAGCGAGACATTTCTGGGGTTAGGCGTAATACAGAGCATGCAGACGCTTTAAGGCCCATGTCTGATACTGCGTCACTATATGCAGAAGCTGAGGAAGGAGAGCTTCAGTCTGTGGGTGACATTTCTGACTCAGGGAAACCTGATTCTGATATTTCTACTTTTAAATTTAAGCTTGAGAACCTCCGGGTATTGCTTAGAGAGGTTTTAGCTGCTCTGAATGACTGTGACACAATTGCAGTGCCAGAGAAATTGTGTAGACTGGATAAATACTATGCAGTGCCGGTGTGTACTGATGTTTTTCCAATACCTAAAAGGTTTACAGAAATTATTACTAAGGAGTGGGATAGACCCGGTGTGCCATTTTCCCCCCCTCCTATTTTTAGAAAAATGTTTCCAATAGACGCCACCACACGGGACTTATGGCAGACGGTCCCTAAGGTGGAGGGAGCAGTTTCTACTTTAGCAAAGCGAACTACTATCCCTGTCGAGGACAGTTGTGCTTTTTCAGATCCAATGGATAAAAAACTAGAGGGTTACCTTAAGAAAATGTTTATACAACAAGGTTTTATCCTGCAGCCCCTTGCGTGCATTGCTCCTGTCACGGCTGCTGCGGCGTTCTGGTTTGAGTCTCTGGTAGAGGCCTTTCAGACAGCTACTCCATTGACTGAAATACTTGACAAGCGTAGAACCCTTAAGCTAGCTAATTCTTTTGTTTCTGATGCCATTGTTCATTTAACTAAACTAACAGCTAAGAATTCTGGATTTGCCATCCAGGCGCGTAGGGCGCTATGGCTTAAATCTTGGTCAGCTGACGTGACTTCAAAGTCTAAATTACTTAACATTCCCTTCAAGGGGAAGACCCTATTCGGGCCTGGTTTGAAGGAAATTATTGCTGACGTTACTGGAGGTAAGGGTCATGCCCTTCCTCAGGACAGGGCCAAATCAAGGGCCAAACAGTCTAATTTTCGTGCCTTTCGAAACTTCAAGGCAGGTGCAGCATCAACTTCCTCTGCTACAAAACAAGAGGGAACTTTTGCTCAATCCAAGCCGGCCTGGAAACCTAACCAGGCCTGGAACAAAGGCAAGCAGGCCAGAAAGCCTGCTGCTGCCTCTAAGACAGCATGAAGGAACGGCCCCCTATCCGGTAACGGATCTAGTAAGGGGCAGACTTTCTCTCTTCGCCCAGGCGTGGGCAAGAGATGTTCAGGATCCCTGGGCGTTGGAGATCATATCTCAGGGATATCTTCTGGACTTCAAAGCTTCCCCCCCACAATGGAGATTTCACCTTTCAAGATTATCTGTAAACCAGATAAAGAGAGAGGCATTCTTATGCTGTGTGCAAGACCTCCTAGTTATGGGAGTGATCCATCCAGTTCCACAGATGGAACAGGGACAGGAATTTTATTCAAATCTGTTTGTGGTTCCCAAAAAAGAGGGAACCTTCAGACCAATTTTGGATCTAAAGATCTTAAACAAATTCCTCAGAGTTCCATCGTTCAAAATGGAAACTATTCGGACCATCCTACCTATGATCCAGGAGGGTCAGTACATGACCACAGTGGATTTGAAGGATGCTTACCTTCACATACCGATTCACAAAGATCATCATCGGTTCCTAAGGTTTGCCTTTCTAGACAGGCATTACCAGTTTGTGGCTCTCCCCTTCGGGTTAGCTACAGCTCCAAGAATTTTTACAAAGGTTCTGGGGTCGCTTCTGGCGGTCCTAAGACCGCGAGGTATAGCAGTGGCCCCTTATCTGGACTACATCCTGATACAGGCGTCAAGCTTTCAGATTGCCAAGTCACATACGGACATAGTTCTGGCATTTCTCAGGTCACATGGGTGGAAGGTGAACGAGGAAAAGAGTTCTCTATCCCCACTCACAAGAGTCTCCTTCCTAGGGACTCTGATAGATTCTGTAGAAATGAAGATTTACCTGACAGAATCCAGGTTATCAAAGCTTCTAAAATCTTGCCGTGTTCTTCATTCTATTCCGCGCCCTTCGGTGGCTCAATGCACGGAAGTAATCGGCTTAATGGTAGCGGCGATGGACATAGTGCCATTTGCGCGCCTACATCTCAGACCGCTGCAACTATGCATGCTCAGTCAGTGGAATGGGGATTACACAGATTTGTCCCCTCTGCTAAATCAAGATTCTCTTCTCTGGTGGCTATCTCGGGTCCATCTGTCCAAAGGTATGACCTTTCGCAGGCCAGATTGGACAATTGTAACAACAGATGCCAACCTTCTAGTTTGGGGTGCAGTCTGGAATTCCCTGAAGGCTCAGGGATCGTGGACTCAGGAGGAGAAACTCCTCCCAATAAATATTCTGGAGTTAAGAGCAATATTCAATGCTCTTCTAGCTTGGCCTCAGTTAGCAACCCTGAGGTTCATCAGATTTCAGTCGGACAACATCACGACTGTGGCTTACATCAACCATTAAGGGGGGACCAGGAGCTCCCTAGCGATGTTAGAAGTCTCCAAGATAATTCGCTGGGCAGAGACTCACTCTTGCCACCTATCAGCGATCCTTATCCCAGGTGTAGAGAACTGGGAGGCGGATTTTCTAAGTCGTCAGACTTTTCATCCGGGGGAGTGGGAACTCCATCCGGAGGTGTTTGCTCAATTGGTTCATCGTTGGGGCAAACCAGAACTGGATCTCATGGCATCTCGCAGAACGCCAAGCTTCCTTGTTACGGATCCAGGTCCAGGGACCCAGAAGCGACACTGATAGATGCTCTAGCAGCGCCTTGGTTCTTCAACCTGGCTTATGTGTTTCCACCGTTTCCTCTGCTCCCTCGACTGATTGCCAAAATCAAACAGGAGAGAGCATCAGTGATCTTGATAGCGCCTGCGTGGCCACGCAGGACCTGGTATGCAGACCTAGTGGACATGTCATACTTTCCACCATGGACTCTGCCACTGAGACAAGACCTTCTATTACAAGGTCCTTTCAATCATCCAAATCTAAATTCTCTGAGACTGACTGCCTGGAGATTGAACGCTTGATTTTATCAAAGCGTGGCTTCTCCGAGTCAGTCATTGATACCTTAATACAGGCACGAAAGCCTGTCACCAGGAAAATCTACCATAAGATATGGCGTAAATATCTTTATTGGTGTGAATCCAAGAATTACTCATGGAGTAAGGTTAGGATTCCTAGGATATTGTCCTTTCTCCAAGAGGGTTTGGAAAAAGGGTTATCAGCTAGTTCTTTAAAGGGACAGATTTCTGCTCTGTCTATTCTTTTGCACAAGCGTCTGGCAGAAGTTCCAGACGTTCAGGCGTTTTGTCAGGCTTTGGTTAGAATTAAGCCTGTATTTAAACCTGTTGCTCCCCCATGGAGCTTAAACTTGGTTCTTAAAGTTCTTCACGGGGTTCCGTTTGAACCCCTTCATTCCATTGATATCAAACTTTTATCTTGGAAAGTTCTGTTTTTGATTGCTATTTCCTCGGCTCGTAGAGTCTCTGAGTTATCTGCTTTACAATGTGATTCTCCTTATCTGATTTTCCATACAGATAAAGTAGTTCTGCGTACAAAACCTGGGTTTTTACCTAAGGTGGTTTCTAACAAGAATATCAATCAAGAGATTGTTGTTCCATCATTGTGTCCTAATCCTTCTTCAAAGAAGGAACGTCTTTTACATAATCTGGACGTAGTCCGTGCTTTGAAGTTTTACTTACAAGCTACTAAACATTTTCGTCAAACATCTACCCTGTTTGTTGTTTACTCTGGACAGAGGAGAGGTCAAAAGGCTTCGGCAACCTCTCTTTCTTTTTGGCTTCGGAGCGTAATACGCTTAGCCTATGAGACTGCTGGACAGCAGCCCCCTGAAAGGATTACAGCTCATTCTACTAGAGCTGTGGCTTCCACCTGGGCCTTTAAAAATGAGGCTTCTGTTGAACAGATTTGCAAGGCGGCGACTTGGTCTTCGCTTCATACCTTTTCAAAATTTTACAAATTTTATACTTTTGCTTCTTCGGGGGCTATTTTTGGGAGAAAGGTTCTACAGGCAGTGGTTCCTTCCGTTTAAGTTCCTGCCTTGTCCCTCCCTTCATCCGTGTACTTTAGCTTTGGTATTGGTATCCCACAAGTAATGGATGATCCGTGGACTGGATACACCTTACAAGAGAAAACACAATTTATGCTTACCTGATAAATTTATTTCTCTTGTGGTGTATCCAGTCCACGGCCCGCCCTGTCCTTTTAAGGCAGGTCTAAATTTTAATTTAAACTACAGTCACCACTGCACCCTTTCTCGGCTTGTTTCGGTCGAATGACTGGATATGGCAGTTAGGGGAGGAGCTATATAGCAGCTCTGCTGTGGGTGATCCTCTTGCATCTTTCTGTTGGGAAGGAGAATATCCCACAAGTAATGGATGATCCGTGGACTGGATACACCACAAGAGAAATAAATTTATCAGGTAAGCATAAATTATGTTTTTATTATCATGATCTTAGCAGAAAGTTATATAGGAAAACTGGACCCTTTTTGAGGTTTCCTGGTGACATTTGAGAAGAAAGGACCATAATTGAGTTGATACCACTTACTCAGATCTTTATGTATGTTGATGTCTAAATATTTGATAACCTCAGCCTCTTTAAATGGGTGGGACTTAAAGCTACTTTTATTTTGAGAAATCCATAGAATTTCAGACTTCTTAGCATTGAGCTTATAGCCCTAGAATGAACTGAAAAAATTAAAGCTATTCAATACCTTAGGTATGCTTTCCTTAGTGTTTTTAAGATAGAGGAGCAGATCATCCGCATATAAAGATAAAACTAAGTTCTGTTTACCAAGGTTAATCCCTTTTAAGTCATCTCTAAGCAATATGGCAAGTGGCTCTATAGCCAAATAAAATAAAAGGGGCGAGAGAGGGCACCCTTGTCTTGTGCCTTTATGTAGAGGGAAGCTTAGCGTAAGACTCCCATTAATTAACAGAGGAAATAGGCGAATTATATATAGATTTAATTTATGTCATTAAATTGCCTGTAAATCCGAATTTGTGAAGAGAGGTGAAAAGATGGTCCCATATTACCGAATCAAACGCTTTCTCAGCGTCTACCGTTAATAAAGTGAAATCTTGTTCTGAGGAAGCCTTATGTTTATATAGCTTATTTCTTAACTCTTCTAGTAGAGTTGTCACTCTACGAATATTTTTAATAGAGGAACACGATTCCATGAAGCCTGTTTGATCTTCATGGATAATCTGCTGTAAACCGGGTTTGAGTCTATTAGCTATAATAGAAGCAAGCATTTTATAGTCTATATTAAGCAAGGATATAGGTCTGTAGGAACCTGGATCTAAATTTTCTTTATCTTTCTTAAGTATAAGTGTGATGACTGAGGCCAAGAAATATTTAGACATAGTATACTTTTGAGTAAAATAATCATTATAGAGACTCGTTAATATATCAGCTATTTGAAATTTCAGTATTTTATAAAATTCAGAGGGAAGTTGATCAGGTCCTGGAGCTTTATTTAGTTTTGCGGCATCAATAGCTTGAAAGACTTCTAATTTAGAAATAGGTGCATGCAATCTGACAAGACATTCATCCGAGATCTTTGGGGTCTTAACTTGACTCCAGAATTTGTTTTTACTCTCTATGTTAATATCATTTGGTGCGTATATTTTCTGGTAGTACTCAAAAAGAGTCTACTTCATATCTTCCAGCTCTGTAAGTCTACCTTGTCCGTCTGATATTGCTGTTATCATATTATTTTTTTTCCTTGCTTTATCCAACCTAGATAGGAATTGCACTGATTTGCCATAATGTCCTCTAAATTTTGAGTTTATCTTACGTTCTTCCCTAGCAGCTTTCTGCTTTAAAAACAGATCTCTCTCCTGTTTGGCAGCTTTATATCTATCCCAGTTAGTTGTGTTTAAGAAATCACTTATTTACTCACTGTATAGTCTTTTTACCTGCTTTGAAAGCTGGATTTCACAAGCTTGGAGAACCCTTTTCTGTTTAATCATATGTGCCTTAATCTCTCCTCTAATGTAAGCCTTTGCGGCTTTCCACAGTGTTTCTAACTTATCTACCAAGTTTTTATTACAGAGAAGATATTCTTCCTACGTGTGTATAAGCCAGTTAGTGAACTCGCTGTTTTGAGAGAGAAATTTTGGGAAAAAGAAATTTTCCACGGGAGCTTCCTCATGTAGCATACCTAAGATATCCAAGGATATAATAGCATGGTCCGAACTACCGATGTCAAATATATCAGTAATAAGTTTTGATTTTAAAAGTACAAACGAGACTAAAAAAAAAAAATCAATCCTCGAAAAAGACCTATATGATTTGGATTCACAGGTATATATTTTGACATCTGGGAATTGGAGACGCCAGAGATCATACACCTTTAAGTAACTACAGAACTGTGTAAAGATTCTGTTTTTTTTAGAAGAAAAAAAGGACGTCTTGCAGGAGAAGTTATCAAGAGTGACAGATGGAATTAAATTGAAATTGTCCGCTATATCTAGATTTTTCCCTATATATTGCGATAGGAGGGCGATAAGCCCATTCCAGAATTCTGGATCCACATGGTTTGGCCCATAAACATTACATAGAATATAATTGCATGTACCTATCTCAATTTCTAAAATTAACCACCTGTCTTCAACATCTATCTCCTGTTTAAAAATTTTATATACAAGATTTTTATTGATTAAAAAGGCCACACCTCTTTTTCCTCTTTGTGCAATCAGAGGCCACAACCTCACCTACCCATTTAATTTGGAGTTTCTTGGCTTCATCACTTTTTAAGTGGGTTTCTTGAATTAAAACTATGTCTGGTTTATATTTACCTAAATGCTTAACTACTAGCTTTCTCTTACTGGGAGATGAGATACCCCTACATTCCACAAGAGACATTTAAGACCCATCATTTAATTTCTGTGCACCTTTTGAAGTTGCTGATGGGGCAGGGTAAAGGGGGAGGGAGGGGAAAAAAAGGGGGGGAAGCAAACACGGGACAAGACAATAAGAGTTAAAAAACAAAGAAGCCAGTCATGCCATCAGACCATTCTTTCTAGCCTGTAATCTGTAGGCTATTTAGTCTAGGCTTGTATTAATGAGATAATGAGATATTCTGTTTAAAAAAATAATCTTTTCCTTCATTCTGATTGAAGAGGCTAATGACAACCGTATCCTCCTCTATGACTATTTTGGCTGGGTAGAGAAGTTTTGCCCTATATCCTAACTCAATGAGTTTAGTACAAATGGGTGAAATCTCCTTTCTTTTCTGTGCAGTATCGCTTGAGTAGTCCTGGAAACGTAGGATTTTTGTTTCCCCTACCAGGACCCTATCCATTTTCTTATATGCCCTTAGAATATTCATTTTATCCTGAAAATTGAGAAATCGTATCATTACTGGTCTATTAAGGGTCGCCCATTGGTATTTTTAAGGGGGCCTATTCTGTGCGCCTGTTCAATGATAATCGGGATTTTTACCAGCTGGGCGTTCACAATCTGGGGAAGAGTATGTGCCACAAAATATAGTAAATCAGAGAACTCATTAGATTCAGGAAGGCCAATAACCTTTAGGTTATTATGGCGTGAGCGGTCTTCTAAGTCAGAAAGTTTAGTCTGGAGTGTTCTGATGGTATTACTGTGCTCAGAGGAAATATTTTCTTGCTTAATGAGCGTGTCCTCAATCTCAGAGACACGATTTTCTACTTCCGCTATTCTTGAGGAGCAATGTTTTATCTCTGAGGAGAGGTTTAGCATTTGTGTTTTTAAAAGTTCGAATTGTGGCGGAAAGATATCTGAAAGTTGATCAACAATCGGCTGCAGATCTACCCTAAGGGGTGTGGGTTCAGCTGGGACTACAGGGATAACATCTGACAGGCGGGGTTTTTTTTCCTTTTGTTTGGCAGGCATGGTGGACAAATTAATTTTAGTTATAGTAATAAATCTTTCCATGTGTATAAAAAAAAAATAATACAGTGAATTAAATTTGCCCCTTTTTCCTTTTAGGTTATAAGTATGTATATATATATATTTCTTTTATGTAATTGGCAAGAGTCCATGAGCTAGTGACGTATGGGATATACATTCCTACCAGGAGGGGCAAAGTTTCCCAAACCTCAAAATGCCTATAAATACACCCCTCACCACACCCACAATTCAGTTTTACAAACTTTGCCTCCCCCATGGAGGTGGTGAAGTAAGTTTGTGCTAGATTTCTACGTTGATATGCGCTTCGCAGTAGGCTGAAGCCCGGTTTTCCTCTCAGAGTGCAGTGAATGTCAGAGGGATGTGAAGAGAGTATTGCCTATTTGAATACCATGGTCTTCCTCTAGGGGATCTATTTCATAGGTTCTCTGTTATCGGTCGTAGAGATTTCTTCTCCTACCTCTCTTTTCAGATTGACGATATACTCTTATATACCATTACCTCTACTGATTCTCGTTTCAGTACTGGTTTGGCTATCTACTTTATGTAGATGCGTGTCTTTGGGTAAGTAAGTCTTATTTTATTTATGACACTCTCAGCTATGGTTTGGCACAACTATGTAAAGTTCTAAATATATGTTTTATACTTATATTTGCCATGATTCAGGTCAATCAGTTTATTTTCCTTCTTTTCAGACTGTCAGTTTCATTTTTTGGGAAAATGCATATGAATGAAATATTTTTCTTACCTAAAATTTTCAATTGACTTTTTTCCTTTAAATTGCGGGCTGTAACATGCTAGAATTTATTGCGTCGTTTGTCTGACGTCAATGACGTCATTTCCGGCGTCGTATTTGTCACCGGAAGTTTTCACATAGTTGCGTCATTTTTGACTCTCGTGTTTATTACAGATGTTTTTGGCGCCAAAAAAATATGTGGGCGTCATACTTGGCGCCAGTTTTTTTACATTATTTAAGTCCCACTTTTTAGTTGCTTCTGGTTTCTAGAGGCTTGTTCTGTTTGCATTTTTTCCCATTCCTGAAACTGTCATTTAAGGAATTTGATAATTTTGCTTTATATGTTGTTTTTCTATTTCATATTGCAAGATATTCCAAAAACTGTTCCTGTATCAGAAAATACTGTTGGATTCCTGATGACTGATATCAGTCCTACCAAAGCTAAGTTCATTTATTTTAATGTTATGAATTTTATCTTAAGCTATGGTTTGTAATAAGTTATCATGATAAACTTTTACATGCAGAGTCCATTAGTATTTATGCATTATCTATTGCTATTCTTTTTACATCTAATGTACAAGATATACCTAGGAATCTATGAGAATGTTTTTTCTGATTCTATCCTAAGGCTTTGTCTGACATCCCGCCTTCTAATAAAATGTATAGGTCTTTTTTAAACTTCTCATTTAGTTGATGAATTTTTAAATGACCGACAACATACTGAATTATCCTTCTCTGATGATGTTTTTTCTCATTTAGAATATACTTCATCAGATATTTGACACTATCAAATCTACTTTTTTTTTTTTAAATAGAATACATTCGTTGTTGAAAAGGTGTTGATTATATTGGATATTGAGGAGTCTAGTTCTTTTGATTTAAGACTAGCTATCATTTAAATTCTGCTTATTAACCTCCTGTGGTTTCTTCAGAGGTTTTTTCCCAGTTCATGATACTAGGGAATGGAATAGGCCTGGGACTTCTTTTATTCCTTCTTTAAGGTTTTTAAATTGTATCCTTTGCCGGCAGTTAGTTTAAAGTTTTGAGGAAGATCCCCAAAGTTAATGGGGCTATCTCTACTCTTGCTAAACATACTACTATTCCTATAGAAAATAGTATTTATTTTTTTCCTTCAGATGGGAAACTTGTATCTTATTTAAGGAAAATTATTTTATTTCAGGTCCTTTTCTTAGGCCTGCAATTTATTTGACTGATGTTGCAAATGCTTCAACTTTCTGGTTGGATACTTTAGTGCAACAAGTATCGGATTATGATTTGTTTTAGCATTGTTAAGTTGATCAACATGCTAATATTTTCATTTGTGTCGTCATATTTTTTTTATATTTTCACAATTGATGTTTAATCTATGTCTTTAGCTATTTTTAGCTAGAAGAACTTTGTGACTTAATCTTGGAATGCTAATTTGTTTTCTAAAATTCATATTTAATTTTTTCCAAGGTAATCAATTATTTCGTTCACAATTGGATTCAATTTTTTCCAACTGTTACTCTGGGGAAGGGAGTTTTTTGTTGCTTCAAGATTGAGTTCTAAGAGTAAATCTTAAGCTTATATTAGTTTGTTCTTAATAAGGAACGGAATCCTAATTCTTCCCCAAGTAACATGTTATAATTGGAAGCTTTCTTCAACATGGAATGAATTTCAGCTATTTTAAAGATCAAAGTCAGCCCCCCCCCCCCAAATTTGCTTGTAGGTGCGGTTTTTTATTCCAGCTTAGCTGGTAAAGGGCAGGTTTTGACTTTTTTAAATTTGTTTGGTTCAATTCGGTCCAAACTTCTTAGATTGGGGTACTGAATAGGATTCAGAGTAAAACCGCCTGTGAGAAGTTTTTTTTTTTTCTCTAGCATATCCCAGCTATTCCAGTAAAGGCTCACAATTTTCTGAAGTATGTTTCAGACCTGTATGTGTTGGGTACTTGTGAGGCGCGGCTGGTTACCCGTTGGGGTCTCAAGGCGCTGCTCAGACTTGGAGTTATCTGGGGTATTCATACCAGTTCCATTTTAGAAACAGGGTTTGGGGTTTTGTTCAAAACTATTTATTGTCCCAAAGATAGAAAATCTTTTTGATTTGTCATATAAGAGTTCCTTCTTTCAGAATGGTGTTTATATGGTCTATTCTGCCTTTTTGGTCAGTAAGGGCATTATTTGTTTACAATAGATACAATAGATGGCATATCTTCTTCTGTTTTCATTCAGATTATTTTCATTTTCTGAGATTCTCTTTTTTTTTCAAGCATTACCAATTTGTTGCTTTTCCTTCTGGTCTAGCGACAGCTCTGAGAATCTTTTCAAGGTTCTCAGTGTTTCCTTATTTGGACGATCTCGTGGTACTGGCTCAGTCTTTTCATTCTGCAGAATCTCATACAATTCAACTTTTGTTGTTTCTTCTAAGACATGGTTGGAGGATCTTTTTATCAAAACATTCTTGGTTGCTCAGACAAGGGTCACCTTTTTTAGGTTTCCAGATAGATTGTGTCAATGTCTTTGTCTCTAACAGACAGGAGACAATTATATTGGGTTCAGTTTGTCGGAACCTTCGGTCTCTATTATTTCCTTCAGTAGCTATATGCATGGAAGTTATAGGTCTCATGGCTGCAGCATTGGATTCAATTTTCCCTTTGCTCATTTTCATATGAAACCTTTCCAGTTTTTTATGCTGAATTAATGGTGCAGGGATTCTAGGATATTCATTTTTAATATCTTTGAATTCCAATGTTCAACTATCTTTGACTTGGTGGTTAGATCACCATCATATAGTTCTACGGGTCTCTTCGATTCATCCAACCTGAACCTTGATCACTACAGATGCGAGTCTTTTAGGTTGGGAGGCTGTCTGGGGATCTCTGTCAGCACAAGGGGTTTGGAAATCTCAGGAGGCGAGATTACCATTCAATATTTTGGAACTCCGTGCATTCTCCGAGTTCGTCAGTTTTGGCTTCTTTTTGAAGAGAGAGACGTTATAGTTTTTCAGACAGACAATGTCACAACTGTGGGTGGGACTCTCAGTCCTTAAGCTGTGAAAGAAGTATCTTGGATACTTGCTTGTGCTAAATCCAGCTGTCTAATTTCTGCGGTCCATATCCCAGGTTTAGACAATTGGGAAGCAGATTATCTCTGTCAATCAAGCTTTTCATTCAGGAGAATGGTCTCTTTACCCAGATGTGTTTTTTCAAATTGTTCTGATGTGAGGGTTTCCAGTAATAGTTCTGATGGCATGTCATCTAAACAAGAAAACTTCCCAGGTACCTATTCAGGTCCGGGGATCCTCAGGCGGAAACAGTGTATGCATTGACACTTCCTTGGAGTTATCATTCTGCCTATATTTTTGCTTCTTCTGGTTCTTCTTTTTAAGAGTGATTTTTCAAAATCATCATGGAGCAATCGTTTGTGCGGCTGGTGGCTCCAGCATGGCCGCTCAGGTTTTGGTATATGGTCCTTGTTCGGATGTCCATTTGCCAACCTTGGTCACTTCCATTTAGGCCAGACCTTATATCTTAAGATTTGTTTTTTCCGTCAGGAAATCAAATTATTAAATTTGATGGTATGGAAATTAAAACGCTTAGTGCTTAGTCATAGAGGTTTCTCTGACTCAGTGATTAATACTATGTTGCAGGTTCGTAAATCTGTGTCTAGAAAGATTTATTATTGAGTTTGGAAGATTTACATCTTATGATGCTCTTCTCATAATTTCTCTTGGCATTCTTTTAGAATTCCTAGGATTTTATAGTTTCTTCATAAGGTTTTGTCTGCAAGTTCCATGAAAGGACAAATCTCTGCTCTTTCTGTGCTGTTTCACAGAAAAATTTCTAATCTTTCTGATATTCATTGTTTTGTTCAGGCTTTGGTTCGTATCAAGCCTGTCATTAAGCCAATTTCTCCTCCTTGGAGTCTTAATTTGGTTCTGAGGGCTTTACAGGCTCTTCCGTTTGAGCATATGCATTCTTTGGACATTGAATTACTTTCATGGAAAGTATTGTTCCTTTTGGCCATCTCTTCTGCTAGAAGAGTTTTTGAATTACCTGCTCTTTCTTGTGAGTCTCTTTTTCTGAATGTTCTTCAGGTTAAGGTGGTTTTGCTGTCTTTATTTAAATTTTTAGCTCAAGTTGTGAATTCTAACAACATTAATAGAGGAATTATTGTTCCTTCCTTGTGTCCTAAATCCTAAGAATTCTTTGGAAAGATCCTTACATTCTTTGGATGTGGTCAGAGTTTGAAATATTATGTTGAAGCTTCTAAGATTTCAGATAGACTTCTAGTCTATTTGTTATCTTTTCTGGTTTTAGGAAAGGTCAGAAGGCTTCTGCCATTTCTTTGGTGTCTTGGTTAAAGCTTTTGATTCATCATGCTTATGGGGAGTCGGGTAAATCCCCGCCTCAAAGGATTACAGCTCATTCTACTAGGTCAGTTTCTACTTCCTGGGCTTTTAAGAATGAAGCTTCTGTTGATCAGATTTAAAAAGCAGTAACTTGGTCTTCTTTGCATACTTTTACTAAATTCTACCATTTAGATGTTTTTTCTTCTTCAGAAGCAGTTTTTGATAGAAAAGTACTTCAGGCAGCTGTTTCAGTCTGATTCTTCTGCTTATAATTTCATTTTTTTTCATTATAAAGATTAAAACTTTTGATTTTGGTTTTGGATTGTTTTTTCAGAGGAATTGGCTGTCTTTATTTTATCCCTCCCTCTCAAGTGACTCTTGCGTGGAGTTCCACATCTTGGGTATTTGCTATCTCATACGTCACTAGCTCATGGACTCTTGCCAATTACATGAAAGAAAACATAATTTATGTAAGAACTTACCTGATAAATTAATTTCTTTCATATTGCCAAGAGTCCATGAGACCCACCCTTTTTTGTGGTGGTTATGATTTTTTTTGTATAAAGCACAATTATTCCAATTCCTTGTTGATGCTTTCGCTCCTTTCTTATCTCCCCACTTCTTGGCTATTCGTTAAACTGAATTGTGGGTGTGGTGAGGGGTGTTTTTATAGGCATTTTGAGGTTTGGGAAACTTTGCCCCTCCTGGTAGGAATGTATATCCCATACGTCACTAGCTCATGGACTCTTGCCAATATGAAAGAAATGAATTTATCAGGTAAGTTCTTACATAAATTATGTTATATATATATATATATATATATATATATATACAACCATATATACCACCCACATACACACAGGTGATAAGTGGCTATAGCAGAAAGCATTAATCTTGAACTTTTTGTAATAGCTGTGTACCAATATATTTAAATGTCAATTATCTACGTGAAGGTGCGAGAGAAAAAAAAATAGATGACAGAGACAATCAGCGAAAACACTTCAGGCAGTGATAGCATGAGTTGCTTTTAACTCGGTGAACCCTAGCCCTCCTCCTCAAAAAACCTTGCCCCACAGGAAAGGTAATTCCATCAAACACAATAGTACAAAAAAAAAAAAAAAAAAAAAAACCCCATAACAATGCAATTTAAACAATTTTGGCCCCATAAGCCATGCCGCAGCAATAGAGCAAACCAAGGTGAAGAGATATCGCAACACAAGATATCACAATATATCACAATACATCTCTGAACTTAACACAGTAAGAGGCCACATAGATCGAGAATTGTAACAGGGTTCTGGGGTATATAATACACAGAAAGGCAGTTGTAGAGAGAACTATCAAGAGATTTTAACATACAGGTATAGACCATATATTTCTGTCTTCTCAGGACCTCTTAGTATGACCACAGCATAAGCTTAGAGTTCAGTAAATGATCTAGTCTCCCAGTAAAAAACATAGACTGGGCTAATTGATCCTGAAAAGTTCCTGGAAGGTATCAGAATAATGTACAGTTCTTACTGAAACTGGGTAGCATAAAAAAACACATTTTCTGGCAACAGGTTATTAGTAGCTAGTCACAGGTTTTCTTTATGTGAGACTGTTAGATATCTCCAAGTAGCAGACTGGCAGCCTAGCAAAGAGTGTAGCTCCCTTGCAGGATCTTCACTGCTAAAGAGGGCGTCAAAGCTTATATAGATTGCAAGCTGTATCAACTATAGAGCATACTATGGTAGATTATGGCTTACCATACCAGGTTCCCCAGCTGGATCTTTAAATTTATGCCAAATCCACACTCAAGAGACCAATCTTTGATGTAAGTATGGTGTTATAGTGGGAATGACTTAATGATGTACAGGAAGCAAGGAGCCCTTTAGGGGCCAGATACCGCTGAATGCATCAACCTCCTGATGTCCAGATACGGGGCAAAAGAAATCATAGGCAGTTACACTCTAGCTCACAGGATATATCGGTACTGCCATATCCTGTATCGATGGTGCTGTGATATCTGTAACTGTCTCCACGCCACGTGCTTTATCTTTTGAAGAAAAAAACAACCTCTGCATTATATCAGCACTTGTTGTAACGGGACCTTCCTTAAGAACAAGTGTTAGGTCTACAGGGGAATACTCTAGGGAGCGTTACCGCTCCAGCAACATGTATTTCTCTTGTAAAGGTGTATCCAGTCCACGGGTTCATCCATTACTTGTGGGATATTCTTCCCAACAGGAAGCTGCAAGAGGACACCCACAGCAGAGCTGTCTATATAGCTCCTCCCCTAACTGCCACCCCCAGTCATTCTCTTGCAGCTCTCAACAAGAAAGGAAGTATCAAGAGAGATGTGGTGACTTAGTGTAGTTTTTACCTTCAATCAAATGTTTTTATTTTTAAACGGTACCGGCGTTGTACTGTTTTTACTCTCAGGCAGAAATTGGAAGAAGACTGCTGCCTGGAGGTTTGATGATCTTAGCGGTTTGTAACTAAGGTCCATTGCTGTTCTCACACTTAACTGAAGAGTATGGAAAGAAAACTTCAGTTGGGGGGACGGTCTGCAGATTGCCTGCTTTGAGGTATGTTCAGTATATTTTTTTCTAGAGAGAGGATAAGGTCTAGAAAATGCTGACAGTGCCTGGTATATTTAAGGTAAGCCTGATACAGTGATTTAACAACAACTGGGATCATGCTTGCAAAAAGGGATAATATTCATGTTAATACCTATATTACTTAGTGTAAAAAACGTTTGCATGATTTATAAATAAAAACGTTTTTTCTCTGAGGGTGATAAATCTTTATTTGGGGCCTAATTTCCACATGGCTTGTTAGATTACTCCTAGGAGTACTTTTTTAAGGCCCTCTGACTTTGAGTGCATGGTGGGAGTGGCCTATTTTCGTTTTCAGTCTGAGACATCGCCTATTTTCGTTTTCAGTCTGAGACATCCAGCTTCCCTGAAGGAGTCCTCTGGCTTATAGGACCTCTATAGAGGGTTTTGTTCCAGCAAAAATCATTTTTAAGGGCAGGTAGGAGCCACAGCAGGGCTGTGGCAGTGTGTTTGACTGTTTGTTAACAGGTTTTAAGCTTTTCTAATTCGTTTTTGGGCCTGAGGGGTTAATCATCCATTTGCAAGTGGGTGCAATGCTGCTTTAGTCTCTTATACACACTGTAAAAATTTCGTAGAGTTTACTACTTTTTTTCACTGTTTTGCAGACCAATCTTGGATCTCAAGATCCTAAACAAATTTCTCAGGGTCCCATCCTTCAAGATGGAGACTATTCAAACCATCCTACCTATGATCCAGGAGGGTCAATATATGACTACCGTGGATTTAAAGGATGCTTATCTACATATTCCGATACACAGGGATCATCATCAGTTTCTCAGGTTCACCTTCCTAGACGGGCATTACCAGTTTGTGGCTCTTCCCTTTGGGTTAGCCACGGCACCAAGAATCTTTACGAAGGTTCTAGGGTCCCTTCTGGCGGTTCTAAGACCGCGGGGTATAGCAGTAGCTCCTTACCTAGACAACATCCTGATACAGGCGTCAACTTTTGAAATCGCCAGGTCCCATACGGACATTGTTCTGGCATTCCTAAGGTCTCACGGGTGGAAGGTGAACAAAGGAAAGAGTTCTCTCTCACCTCTCACAAGAGTTTCCTTCCTAGGAACTCTGATAGATTCAGTAGAAATGAAGATTTATCTGACAGAGGTCAGGTTGTCAAAACTTCTAACTTCCTGCCGTGCTCTTTATTCCATTTCTCGTCCGTCAGTGGCTCAGTGTATGGAGGTAATCGGATTAATGGTAGCGGCAATGGACATAGTTCCGTTTGCCCGCCTACATCTCAGACCACTGCAACTTTGCATGCTCAATCAGTGGAATGGGGATTACACAGATTTGTCCCCTCTACTAAATCTGGATCAAGAGACCAGGGATTCTCTTCTCTGGTGGCTATCTCGGGTCCATCTGTCCAAGGGAATGAGTTTCCGCAGGCCAGAATGGACTATAGTAACGACAGATGCCAGCCTTCTGGGCTGGGGTGCAGTCTGGAACTCCCTGAAGGCTCAGGGTTCGTGGACTCAGGAGGAGGCCCTCCTTCCGATAAACATTCTGGAACTAAGAGCGATATTCAATGCTCTTCAGGCTTGGCCTCAGCTAGCTGTGGTCAGGTTCATCAGATTTCAGTCGGACAAAATCACGACTGTAGCCTATATCAACCATCAGGGGGGAACAAGGAGCCCCCTGGCAATGTTGGAGGTTTCAAAGATAATTCTATGGGCAGAGGTTCACTCTTGCCATCTCGCAGCTATCCATATCCCAGGAGTAGAGAACTGGGAGGCGGATTTTCTAAGTCGGCAGACTTTTCATCCGGGGGAGTGGGAGCTCCATCCGGAGGTATTTGCCCAGTTGATCCAACTTTGGGGCAAACCAGAACTGGATCTCATGGCGTCTCATCAGAAGGCCAAGCTTCCTTGTTACGGGTCCAGGTGCAGGGTTCCCAAGGCAGCGCTGATAGATGCTCTAGCAGCGCCCTGGTCCTTCAGCCTGGCTTATGTGTTTCCACCGTTTCATCTGCTCCCTCGTCTGATTGCCAAGATCAAGCAGGAGAGAGCTTCGGTGATCTTGATAGCCCCTGCGTGGCCACGCAGGACTTGGTATGCAGATCTGGTGGACATGTCATCCTTTCCACCATGGACTCTGCCGCTAAGGCAGGACCTTCTACTTCAAGGTCCCTTCAAACATCCAAATCTAATTTCTCTACGTCTGACTGCTTGGAGATTGAACGCTTGATTCTATCAAAGCGTGGTTTTTCCGAATCGGTCATTGATACCTTAATTCAGGCTAGAAAGCCTGTCACCAGGAAAATCTATCATAAGATATGGTGTAAATATCTTCATTGGTGTGAATCCAAGGGTTACTCATGGAGTAAGGTCAGGATTCCTAGGATATTATCTTTTCTCTAAGAAGGATTGGAGAAGGGTTTGTCAGCTAGTTCCTTAAAGGGACAGATTTCTGCTCTGTCTATTCTTTTGCACAAACGTCTGGCTGAGGTTCCAGACGTTCAGGCGTTTTGTCAGGCTTTAGTTAGAATCAAGCCTGTGTTTAAACCTGTTGCTCCGCCATGGAGTTTAAATTTAGTTCTTAAAGTTCTTCAAGGGGTTCCGTTTGAACCTTTGCATTCCATAGATATTAAACTTTTATCTTGGAAAGTTCTGTTTTTAGTAGCTATCTCCTCGGCTCGAAGAGTTTCGGAGTTATCTGCTTTACAATGTGATTCCCCTTATCTGATTTTCCATGCAGATTAAGGTAGTGTTACGTACCAAACCTGGGTTTCTTCCTAAGGCGGTATCTTATAAGAATATTAATCAGGAGATTGTTGTTCCTTCACTATGTCCTAATCCTTCTTCAAAGAAGGAACGTCTATTACACAATCTTGATGTGGTTCGTGCTTTAAAGTTTATTTACAAGCTACGAAGGATTTTCGTCAAGCATCTGCTTTGTTTGTTGTCTACTCTGGACAGAGGAGAGGCCAAAAGGCTTCGGCAACTTCTCTTTCTTTTTGGCTAAGAAGTATAATACGCTTAGCTTATGAGACTGCTGGCCAGCAGCCTCCTGAAAGAATTACAGCTCATTCTACTAGAGCAGTAGCTTCCACATGGGCTTTTAAACATGAGGCCTCTGTTGAACAGATTTGTAAGGCGGCGACTTGGTCTTTGCTTCATACCTTTTCTAAATTCTATAAATTTGATACTTTTGCTTCTTCGGAGGCTATTTTTGGGAGAAAGGTCTTACAGGCAGTGGTGCCTTCCGTTTAAGTTCCTGCCTTGTCCCTCCCTTCATCCGTGTCCTAAAGCTTTGGTATTGGTATCCCACAAGTAATGGATGAACCCGTGGACTGGATACACCTTTACAAGAGAAAACAAAATTTATGCTTACCTGATAAATTTATTTCTCTTGTGGTGTATCCAGTCCACGGCCCGCTCTGTCATTTTAAGGCAGGTATTTTTTATTTTTAAACTACAGTCACCACTGCACCCTATAGTTTCTCCTTTTTTTCTTGCTTGTCTTTGGTCGAATGACTGGGGGTGGCAGTTAGGGGAGGAGCTATATAGACAGCTCTACTGTGGGTGTCCTCTTGCAGCTTCCTGTTGGGAAGGAGAATATCCCACAAGTAATGGATGAACCCGTGGACTGGATACACCACAAGAGAAATACATTTATCAGGTAAGCATAAATTTTGTTATCTCGATAGGTAGACGGCATAGGTCCTGGCTTCAAAAATGGTGCGGCTCTGCAAAATGAGCCATGGTCGGCTACAAGGAACTTCTTTGGTCGGGTCTCAGCTGTTTGGGACCGGTATCCTAGGGCGCCTCTACGCCAAAATCGGATAGAGACCAAGGGTAATTCTGGCGAGCTCTCCTGGGGAACAAACTACACACAGCGTGTTCCTCTAGCTACTCCCAGCGGAAGTTCCTCAGGTCGGAAAAAACCCCATGAATGAATGTTTTCACTCTATGGTTTATTCCCATCCATTTAATACTGTATAATCATCTTCAGGCACCCTGCACATAGGAATATTAGTCACAGATAGGTACTATGTTATATTAGTCACATCCATTTAATACTATATAATCATCTTCAGGCACCCTGCACATAGGAGTATTAGTCACAGATAGGTGCTATGTTATATTAGTCCCATCCATTTAATACTATATAATCATCTTCAGGCACCCTGCACATAGGAGTATTAGTCACAGATAGGTACTGTGTTATATTAGTCACATCCATTTAATACTGTATAATCATCTTCAGACACTCTGCACATAGGAATATTAGTCACAGATAGGTACTGTGTTATATTAGTCACATCCATTTAATACTATATAATCATCTTCAGACACCCTGCACATAGGAGTATTAGTCACAGATAGGTACCGTGTTATATTAGTCACATCCATTTAATACTGTATAATCATCTTCAGGCACCCTGCACATAGGAGTATTAGTCACAGATAGGTACTGTGTTATATTAGTCACATCCATTTAATACTATATAATCATCTTCAGACACCCTGCACATAGGAGTATTAGTCACAGATAGGTACTGCGTTATATTAGTCACATCCATTTAATACTGTATAATCATCTTCAGACACCCTGCACATAGGAGTATTAGTCACAGATAGGTACTGCGTTATATTAGTCACATCCATTTAATACTGTATAATCATCTTCAGGCACCCTGCACATAGAAGTATTAGTCACAGATAGGTACTGTGTTATATTAGTCACATCCATTTAATACTGTATAATCATCTTCAGGCACCCTGCACATAGGAGTATTAGTCACACATAGGTACTGTGTTATATTAGTCACATCCATTTAATACTATATAATCATCTTCAGACACCCTGCACATAGGAGTATTAGTCACAGATAGGTACTGTGTTATATTAGTCACATCCATTTAATACTGTATAAATCATCTTCAGGACACCCTGCACATAGGAGTATTAGTCACATCCATTTAATATTATATAATCATCTTCAGGCACCCTGCACATAGGAGTATTAGTCACAGATAGGTACTGTGTTCTATTAGTCACATCCATTTAATATTATATAATCATCTTCAGACACCCTGCACATAGGAGTATTAGTCAAAGATAGGTACTTAATATTTTTACAAACTAGTCACAATTTGTTGCAATTTTTGTTTAAGCAATTGAATATTGCTACATCTGATGGAGATAACTAATATAGTAGGTGAATCACTATTACTGTTCCTTTTTTTTTTTTAAATGATCAACAGTGGTAGATGTATATATTACTTGTTACTTAAGGGAATCAAGAAAATAGAGAGACGCACTCACTGAGACAGAATAATAGCTAGAAAAACGTCTGTGCTTGACCACAAGGCCATTGCCACTTAGGGTGCAGTCTCTTTTTGCACACTATGTCTTTTTACAGAGAAACAATATCCCGTAGCATATCAGTCTGATCGTGCCCAATGACAGTCCAGCACCGAAATACCAGGCAATTCTTCTCTGAACGAGACAAACAACAAACCCCAGACGTACGTTTGAGAGGTCGAAACGTACGTCTGGGGTTTGTTGTTTGTCTCGTTTCAGAGAAGAATTGCCTGGTATTTCGGTGCTGGACTGTCATTGGGCAGGATCAGACTGATATGCTACAGGATATTTTTTCTCTGTGAAAAGACATAGGGCTCCATGTACTAAAGCGTCAATTTTCTCGCCGACAACGTGTCTGCTCGACTCGCTTGAACTCGCAGCTAGCGAGATGTTGCCCCGCCCGCCATATGTACTAAAAAACTATCCCAAAAAATTGCGCGTCTAATCCGCATCGAGCACTGGCGAATGATTCATACATATGACGCCTCGCTATTTGCGAATGTACTATTATTCGCTTACAACTTGTCAGTCATGTTTGTCCCACGTGACTGTAAGGTGTCAGAAACGTCAGATTTGTCGCGGGAACATATTGCAGCACTATATCAAGAAGATTTTATCAATTTTTTCAGACTGCATAGTTCCCGAACTTGAAGCTTTACTGACATTTATTGTTATTGATAAATTAAGTATGGCTACTTCTCGATCGTTGCGGTAAATCTCCTCCCGTAAACGGGGCGGTCAAACTGCAATATGGGTACAGTCTATTGCCCCAAGAACATTTGGCATTCCAGCCACACTGTAGAATTGCGACTTTATCGATTGCCACTCTTCTGTGGTAGATGGTAGACAAACATATTCGGGGAATATATGCATGAGTGCATCGATAACTTTGGATAGATGATGAGAAAAGGCAGACTGACTGAAACCAATGATGACGCTGGACACTGCCTAAAATGATCCGGTGGCAAAAAAGTGCAAGGCAGCAAGAAACTTGAGGATTCCGGGAATGGCCCTTGAACGAGCCGTCACAGGCTCTAGAAATGTGCTATTTGCGCATATAAAGTCAATATTGAATGTCGATCCAGACGGAACCTTTGAATAACCTCTCTATTGGAAAGGGCATCTAAAGGAACCCGAGGAAGGAATACCCGCTGTACTCGTAATCTCATTCTTCTAACCGGATTTGGGGCATCAGGTTGATGAATTTGCCTTCTACCCCTGATTTGCATCAGACAAATAATATACAGTTGAAGAAGTGTCTCCATGGCTAGCAGGATCAAAAGTGAGTAACGATTCAATTGTACCCCTCTTTTAAATCAGTTGTAGGCGTTTATCTTATAGACCCTATTGTTTATTATGGTGCTCGCCACCTATTAGCTGGCGAGGGATTTTTCACAAGGTGGGTGCGGAGAAATTTACGAGCGTATAAATAGATAGTTTAGTAATTACTGTTTTGTGCGAGATTTATGTCGAGCGAGTATTTTCGAGCTACAAAAAAGACTGGAATTCAAGAGTTGTGGACAAGTTCGCTCGACATATGTTAATGTAAGGTTTTTAATGGATTTGTGGCATAGTACATACGGTTATTGATTCGCACGCAGAAATTTAGACGTAAATAGTCACAAAGACCTCGCAGACAGCTTAGTACATGGGGCCCATAGTGTGCAAAAAGAGACTGCACCCTGAGTGGCACTGGCCTTGTGGACAAGCACAGAAGTTTTTCTAGTTATTGTTTTGTCTCAGTGAGTGCGTCTCTCTCTTTTCTTGATTTTTTGTTACTTAAGGGAGTAATAGAATCATTAATAACTCTGTGAACAGATAAGTTTGCCTTATACTTATGTGTATGTGTAGGGTGATATGATCGCACACCCTTACTTAAATACTTTACAAGACACCTATATTTAAATAGTTATCCCTGTCCCTATGTCTTGTCATATTGCTTAGGATTATTCCAGTAGTTATATAATTTACACAAATGATTTACCTACACTGTGACAAATATTTGTGTAATTGTTAATTACTTCTATGGCCCATTGTGACTATTAATAAGTAAACTTGTGAAATATGACTGTCTAATTTCCTAAGATGTGATTTTAACCTGCACTAGCGGTGTATAGTTTAGCTTAATGCCAAATTAGATAGTTACAATTTTGGAATATAAACTGTATTTTGGGCTCCATGATTGAAAGCTTTCTGGGCTGGTGAGATTATTAAAGAATGCTCACCGGTCCTTCTATTTCCCTGGTGAAATTATCTAAAGCCACTTTTTACCCTGAAAACAGACGGCTATATTGTCATGTTACAGTTGTGGACTCTTACCCTTTTTCAAGCAAACTCTTTCACACCTGTAATTGGATCATCGCTTTTGCTATAAAGCTCACCTTGCAACTCTCATCATTGCTTGTTATTCTGTCTCCAATCAAGCTCTGTATCAAGCCCCTCCTCTGGGTGAATTACCGGTCTCAATCGTTTGCTATTCTGACTGACTCCTCATCCTTTGCTCTATCAACTTGCAACTTCCGGCTTCATTGCGGTGACGTCACACGCCGACTTGTCCTCACGGCTGCAGCTGCTACTGCCGCGCTCTCCCTACTCAAACTTATTTTCATGCAGGTTTGATTTCCATTTGACTCTTAATGTTCATAAGCCTTATCTCTGACATTGAATATCATTGTTGCAAATTTATGAATATCGTTACTCCATATTTATACCATCTTATTATGTTTACCGGAGTCTCCTTGAACATATGATATTATCCTTACTTAGT
This sequence comes from Bombina bombina, assembly GCF_027579735.1. Taxonomy (NCBI): domain Eukaryota; kingdom Metazoa; phylum Chordata; class Amphibia; order Anura; family Bombinatoridae; genus Bombina; species Bombina bombina. The sequence goes on along the minus strand of NC_069503.1, from coordinate 48,222,591 downwards.
TCAGCTACCTCATCTCCATCTTTGATTCAGTATTATCTTTTGAAAGTTATTATTGCAAGTTGCTATATTTTTGTCCTTACTTATTTTTTTTCCTTGCCATATATATATATGTCTAACATTTACCCTCATATGAGAAATTGGCAGGAATATCCATCTGTATATGAGGTAATATACAGATGCATTTCAGATGCCATAGAATAAAATTGTATAATCTTCTGCGAAGTATAAAGTACTTATATGTTCAGTCCTCCGCCAATCTGCAGGAGTTATTACAAACATACATATTGTTTTGCTAGGAATGAGATCTGCAACTGTGATCCTCATAATCATTAAGTTAACTATCTTTCACAGGGCGTTTATGATAGAAATAACAAGCCACAACATGGATCCAGCAGACCTTGTTAAACATGTTCAGGTTCTCACAGATAGAGTAGAGACACTCACACAAGGTTATAATAGTTTACACCAGGAAAATACAAATTTAAAATTGTATATAAATGAAAAATTACAATCAATGAGCTCCTCAAACTTAGCATCAGATCCACAACCCAGTCCACCAGAGAAATTCTCTGGAGATAGAAGGCAATACAGAGAATTTAAAAATGCTTGCCTTTTGTACTATGCACTAAAACCAAGATCATATCCTAATGATCACTCTAAGGTGTTAACTACAATTTCTTATCTGAGAGGAGAGCCCCGTAGCTGGGCTAACACATTTTTTGAGACTGATGACCCTATCCTGTACTCTTTAGAAAATTTCTTTAAAGCTATGAGTCAATTATATGACGACCCAAATAAACAACTCACAGCAGAAAACACTATGAGGTCATTGAGACAAAATAAACGACAGGTGGAAGAATATATTACAGATTTTAAAAAATGGTCAAAGGATACACTCTGGAATGACCTGTCACTCAGAAATCAATTCCGGTTAGGGTTGTCTGATGCGTTAAAAGATGAACTGGCGAGAGTTCAGCTACCTGAATCTCTTGAAGATTTAATTAACCTCTGTATAGTTCTTGACAGAAGAATTAGAGAAAGGAGAGTAGAGAGGTATCAGTCAGATCACTCAATAAGAAAAACATACACTCCAAACTACTCAGAACATAGCATTAAAGTTACTAATAAAGACCCACCTGAGCCAATGGACCTAGGATTTATTAGAGGACCCCTTGAACCAACAAGAGAAACAAAGAAGGACGCAGCAACAACCTGTGTATGTACTGTGGAGCGCCAGATCACACAGTTAAAGACTGCTCCCAATTGCGCACAAGGAAGGGTAAGCAAATAACTACTGCTAACTGTTTATCAACATATAGTAAACTATCAACTCACTGTCTACTATCTATTCTCTTACAGTGGGACCAACATCAACTACAAACCCAGGCTATCCTGATTCTGGGGCTAGTTTGAATTATATTGATGCTGATTTTGTTAACCAAAATAAAATTCCATTAATTAAAAAAGCAAACCCCACTGTGTTACGTTTTATTGATGGAAAATCTATTTCCTCAGGTCCTATACAATACCAAACTATTCCCGCTAAGAGTTATTTCCAAACAGAACCACACAGAATATATAACATTTGATGTTATACCTTCACCTCTTTATCCTGTAATACTTGGTATTACCTGGTTATCCTTACATGACCCTAATATTATTTGGTCAAACTCTACAACTGAGTTCACTTCAGATTATTGTAAAAAGACTTGTTTTCACTCTCATGTTCTCTTAACTGACACATCCTTAATACCCCCACAATATCAGACATTCTCTGATGTTTTTGACAAAAAGGAGGCAGAAAATTTGCCTCCTCATAGAAAATACAATTGTCCAATTGATTTACTACCTGGAGTGGACATTCCATACGGGCATATATTCCCTTTATCAGATTCAGAATTAGAATTCCTGAAAACATATTTGGAGGACAACTTAAAAAAAGGGTTTATTAAACCTTCTACTTCACCTGCAGGAGCAGGAATTTTCTTCGTTCGGAATAAAGATCATAGCTTAAGACCTATTGTTGATTATCGCGAACTTAACAAGCGCACTGTTAAAAACCGATACCCTTTACCTCTAATTCCTGACCTGATTGAAAGGTTACAAGGTGCAAAATTCTTCACAAAACTGGACTTGAGGGGTGCTTACAATTTAGTTCGAATCAAATCAGGGCATGAATGGCTGACTGCCTTCCGTACCCGATATGGGCTATACGAATATACGGTCATGCCCTTCGGGCTATGTAACGCCCCAGCGACTTTCCAGTTTCTGATTAATGACATTTTTAAAGATCTACTCGATATATTTATAGTGATTTATTTGGATGACATTCTCATCTACTCAGTCTTTCGATGAACATATTCAACATGTGAAAGTGGTACTCACTAGGTTACGTGAAAACCATCTCTACGTAAAACTTGAAAAGATGTGAATTTCACACTAACAAGATAACCTTCTTAGGTATACTATTAGTTCTGAAGGAATAAACATGGAAGAGGATAAGATCTCAGCGATCTTACGTTGGCCGAGACCCACTAACAAGAAACAAGTCCAAAGATTCATGGGCTTTGCTAATTTTTATCGGAAATTTATACGGAACTTCGCACATATAACAAAACCTTTAACTAATCTTACAAAGAAGAACACACCCTTTCAGTGGGGAATTGAAGCACAAACAGGTCTTCGATAATTTAAAGAAATCTTTCACCAGTGCACCTATTTTGCACTTTCCAAACCCAAAACTTCAATACATTCTTGAGGTAGATGCCTCCAATGTAGCAATTGGAGCTATTCTCTCACAAAGAGAGAGTTTGGAAAAGCCATTACATCCAGTAGCTTATTACTCACGAACCTTAACATCGGCTGAAGAAAACTATCCAATAGGAGAAAAAGGAACTTCTCGCTATTAAAAGTTCTATGGAACACTGGAGACATCTTCTTGAGGCCACTTTAAACCCTATACTGATTTACACAGATCATAGGAACCTCCAGTACCTTAAAACTAACAGGACTTTAACATCCAGACAGGTACGATGGAATCTCTTCTTTAACAGGTTTAACTTCCTCATAACATACAGACCAGCTTCTAAAAATCGTAAGGCAGATGCTCTCTCCCGACAATTCGACATTTCTCATGATTCTAACAAAGAGGGAACAATTATCTCTTTAGACCATTTCCTAGGTCTTACTCTTGATCAAAAACAACTATTTTCTGATAAACAGTCAACTGATACCAATATACCAAAAACAGAACTTCAACTTCAAGATGATGGGTTGTATTACCATGATCATCAAATATATGTACCGGAATCTCTCCGTAAAATGGTGCTTCAGACTTTACATGATTCAGCTCTTTCTGGACATCCAGGTATCACTAAAACACAAGAACTTGTTAAAAGATTCTTCTGGTGGCCATCAGTAGCACAAGATGTCAGTCAGTCAGGAAAGGGTCTAAACGCTCACTTTGCAGCCGCGACTTTTCCATACCGCAGATCCCCCTACGCCATTTGTGTATCCTATCTTTTCAATGGGATCTTTCTAACGCCGGTATTTAGAGTCTTGGCTGAAGTGAGCGTTAGAAATCTAACGACAAAACTCCAGCCGCAGAAAAAAGCCAGGCGTTAAGAGCTTTCTGGGCTAACGCCGGTTCATAAAGCTCTTAACTACTGTGCTCTAAAGTACAATAACACCCATAAACTACCTATGCACCCCTAAACCGAGGTCCCCCCACATCGCTGCCACTCTATTAATTTTTTTTAACCCCTAATCTGCCGACCGCACACCGCCGCCACCTACGTTAATTCTATGAACCCCTAATCTGCTGCCCCTAACATCGCCGACCCCTATATTATATTTATTAACCCCTAATCTGCCCCCCCCCCAACGTCGCCTCCACCTACCTACAATTATTAACCCCTAATCTGCCGACCGGACCTCACCGCTACTATAATAAATGTATTAACCCATAATCCGCCTCACTCCAGCCTCAATAACCCTATAATAAATAGTATTAACCCCTAATCTGGCCCCTCCCTAACATCGCCGACACCTAACTTCAAGTATTAACCCCTAATATGCCGATTGGACCTCACCGATACTCTAATAAATTTATTAACCCCTAAAGCTAAGTCTAACCTTAACACTAACACCCCCCTAAGTTAAATATAATTTAAATCTAACTAAATAAATTAACTCTTATTAAATAAATTATTCCTATTTAAAGCTATAATACTTACCTGTAAAATAAACCCCAAATATAGCTACAATATAAATTATAATTATATTGTAGCTATTTTAGGATTAATATTTATTTTACAGGCAACTTTGTATTTATTTTAACCAGGTACAATAGCTATTAAATAGTTCATAACTATTTAATAGTTACCTAGTTAAAATAATTACAAAATTGCCTGTAAAATAAATCCAAACCTAACACTACACCATCAATAAATTAATTACATACAATACCTACAAATAAATACAATTAAATAAACTAACTAAAGTACAAAAAATAAAAAAGAACTAAGTTACAAAAAATAAAAAATATTTACAAACATTAGAAAAAATATTACAACAATTTTAAAACTAATTACACCTACTCTAAGCCCCCTAATAAAATAACAAAGCCCCCCAAAATAAAAAAATGCCCTATACCCTATTCTAAACTTAAAATAGAAAAGCTCTTTTACCTTACCAGCCCTTAAAAGGGCCTTTTGCGGGGCATGCCCCAAAGAATTCAGCTCTTTTGCCTGAAAAAAAAAACGCCATACAATATCCCCCCACCAACATTACAACCCACCACCCACATACCCCTAATCTAACCCAAACCCCCTTTAAATAAACCTAACACTAAGCCCCTGAAGATCTCCCTACCTTATCTTCACCACACCGGGTATCACCGATCCGTCCAGGCTCCGATGTCTTGATCCAAGCCCAAGCGGGGGGCTGAAGGCGTCCCATCCTCCGGGCTGAAGTCTTGATCCAAGCCCAAGCGGGGGCTGAAGACGTCCATCCTCCCGGCTGAAGTCTTGATCCAAGCGGGCGGCTGAAGAATTCCATCATCGGCAGAAGTCTTCATCCTATCCGGGCAGAAGAGGAGATCCGGACCGGCAAACATCTTCATCCAAGCGGCATCTTCCATCTTCTTCCATCCGATGACGAGCGGCTCCATCTTCAAGACCTCCGGCGCGGATCCATCCTCTTCTTCCGACGTCCTAAAACAGAATGAAGGTTCCTTTAAGGGACGATATACAAAACAAATGGATCCTGGCTAACAGGAAGCAGGCTTCACAAATCTTCACCAACCTCTAAGTCCACAGACATCCATAAAGGGAAAGCACACACCGGTCAATATAACTAAAAGATCAGGTACTTTATTGGAGTGTTTAAAAACAGAAATAGAGACAAAGCTCCATTAAAACAGGAAAAAAGGCTACAGCGTGACTGACTGCAGACATGTTTCGCGTGTGACTACACGCTTGTTCACTGCTGTCTGTCAGCTGTACAATTTGCCTCTATTTAAAGAGGCCTTTCTCAATTAAAAACAACTTTGCAGTTAACCCTTTCCTTTCTATTTTGATTGATAGTACACAAGAACAGATGACAGACAAAGTCAGTTACAAAAATCATATATATATTCTTAGTTAACAATAAAAAGACTAATGAACTCTGTAGAAATTGACCATTTTATATTCCAAGTATTGTAAAATAAATAAACTTTATGTTTCCTACAGATATAACTTGTTGATAATTAGTTTATGACTTAGATTCTTAAATAAATAAATTTAGATCACTCTCCTTATTGATGCCATTAGGGTGACTGGATTTTTAACTCAAAAATCCATTTAGCTTCTCTAAAATTGAGTTTATATTCTCTATCTCCCCCTCTTTTATGTTTCATTACATAATCAATTGCCTGTATGCAAAGCAGTGAAGCATCCCCCTGATGCATATTTTTAAAATGTCTTGAGACAGGTGTATCCCTATCTGGGTCCTCAATGTCTCTTATATGTTCTAGAGCCCTATCTTTGACACAACGTTTTGTTCTACCCACGTATTGAATCTGGCACCCCCTACAGGTCAAGAGATATATAACATGTGTTGATTTGCAATTTAAATTAAATTTGATGTTATATTCACGGCCTGTTACTGTAGATTTAAATTTTGTTCCCTCTTTTACATAGTCGCATGTTTTGCATCTCTGTGCTTTGCATTTAAAAAATCCTAATCTGTTGGGTAGCCATGTTTTCTTATGTGCAAGAGGTAAATCAGACGGGGCTACCATATTGCCTATGGTAAGACCCTTTCTTGCTACAAATTTGCAACCTTTTCTTGTGATCTCTTCTAAACCTGAGTCTACAGCTAGAATAGGTAAGCTTTCCTTTATAATACTACAAATTTTATTAAACTCCAGACTGTAGGGGGTGCTAAAGACTATTTTGTTTTTTCTTTACGTTTGTCTCCATGTTGGTTTTTATATTTTAAAAGATTTTCCCTAGGTATTTTGTCTACCTCCTCTTTTGTTCTTTTTAATAGGGATTCAGGATACCCTCTTTCTAATAATCTATTTTCCAAGATTTTACATTGAGTATCATAGTTTTGTTCATTAGAACATATTCGTCTGGTTCTCAGGAACTGACCTTTTGGGATTGCCTTCTTGACGTGTCCAGGGTGACACGATTTATAATTTAAAAATTGTATTACCACTTAGTAAGTAAGTAGGTTTCCTGTATACTGGTAGTGTTTATTACATTTGCTTCTGGATCCACCACCAACTCCAAATCCAAAAATTTGATAGTGGTCTTATTATACTCAGCTGTGAATTTAAATTCATGTCATTAGAATTAATGTTCCTGAGGAAATTTTGTATGGATTTCATCTCCATTCCACACCACCCAGCAAGTCGTCAATGTACCTTCCATAATACATAAAATGTTCCTTGAAGGGATTGCCATCCTTTAAGGGACGTCATCCAAGATGGCGTCCCTCGAATTCCGATTGGCTGATGGGATTTTATCAGCCAATCGGAATTAAGGTAGGAAAATTCTGATTGGCTGATGGAATCAGCCAATCAGATTCAAGTTCAATCTGATTGGCTGATCCAATCAGCCAATCAGATTGAGCTTGCATTCTATTGGCTGATCATAACAGCCAATAGAATGCGAGCTCAATCTGATTTGGCTGATTGGGATCAACCAATTGGATTGAACTTGAATCTGATTGGCTGATTCCATCAGCCAATCAGAATTTTCCTACCTTAATTCCGATTGGCTGATAAAATCCTATCAGCCAATCGGAATTCGAGGGACGCCATCTTGGATAACGTCCCTTAAAGGAACCTTCATTCTGATTTAGGATGTCGGAAGAAGAGGATGGATCCGCGCCGGAGGTCTTGAAGATGGAGCCGCTCGTCATCGGATGGAAGAAGATAGAAGATGCCGCTTGGATGAAGATGTTTGCCAGTCTGGATCTCCTCTTCTGCCCAGATAGGATGAAGACTTCTGCCCGATGATGGAATTCTTCAGCCGCCGCTTGGATCAAGACTTCAGCCGGAGGATGGACGTCTTCAGCCCCCGCTTGGGCTTGGATCAAGACTTCAGCGGAGGATGGACGTCTTCAGCCCCCCCGCTTGGGCTTGGATCAAGACATCGGAGGCCTGGACGGATCGGTGATACCCGGTGTGGTGAAGATTAAGGTAGGGAGATCTTCAGGGGCTTAGTGTTAGGTTTTATTTAAGGGGGGGTTTGGGTTAGATTAGGGGTATGTGGGTGGTGGGTTGTAATGTTGGTGGGGGGGTATTGTATGTTTTTTTTTCCAGGCAAAAGAGCTGAATTCTTTGGGGCATGCCCCGCAAAAGTCCCTTTTAAGGGCTGGTAAGGTAAAAGAGCTTTTCTATTTTAATTTTAGAATAGGGTAGGACATTTTTTTTATTTTGGGGGGCTTTGTTATTTTATTAGGGGGCTTAGAGTAGGTGTAATTAGTTTAAAATTGTTGTAATATTTTTCTAATGTTTGTAAATATTTTTTATTTTTTGTAACTTAGTTCTTTTTTTATTTTTTGTACTTAGTTAGTTTATTTAATTGTATTTATTTGTAGGTATTGTATGTAATTAATTTATTGAATAGTGTAGTGTTAGGTTTAATTGTAGATAATTGTAGGTATTTTATTTAATTAATTTATTGATAGTGTAGTGTTAGGTTTAATTCTAACTTAGGTTAGGATTTATTTTACAGGTAATTTTGTAATTATTTTAACTAGGTAACTATTAAATAGTTATGAACTATTTAATAGCTATTGTACCTGGTTAAAATAAATACAAAGTTGCCTGTAAAATAAATATTAATCCTAAAATAGCTACAATATAATTATAATTTACAGGGAGTGCAGAATTATTAGGCAAATAAGTATTTTGACCACATCATCCTCTTTATGCATGTTGTCTTACTCCAAGCTGTATAGGCTCGAAAGCCTACTACCAATTAAGCATATTAGGTGATGTGCATCTCTGTAATGAGAAGAGGTGTGGTCTAATGACATCAACACCCTATATCAGGTGTGCATAATTATTAGGGCAACTTCCTTTCCTTTGGCAAAATGGGTCAAAAGAAGGACTTGACAGGCTCAGAAAAGTCAAAAATAGTGAGATATCTTGCAGAGGATGCAGCACTCTTAAAATTGCAAAGCTTCTGAAGCGTGATCATCGAACAATCAAGCGTTTCATTCAAAATAGTCAACAGGGTCGCAAGAAGCGTGTGGAAAAGCCAAGGCGCAAAATAACTGCCCATGAACTGAGAAAAGTCAAGCGTGCAGCTGCCAAGATGCACTTGCCACCAGTTTGGCCATATTTCAGAGCTGCAACATCACTGGAGTGCCCAAAAGCACAAGGTGTGCAATACTCAGAGACATGGCCAAGGAAGAAAGGCTGAAGACGACCACCAGCTGAACAAGACACACAAGCTGAAACGTCAAGACTGGGCCAAGAAATATCTCAAGACTGATTTTTTCTAAGGTTTTATGGACTGATGAAATGAGAGTGAGTCTTGATGGGCCAGATGGATGGGCCCGTGGCTGTATTGGTAAAGGGCAGAGAGCTCCAGTCCGACTCAGACGCCAGCAAGGTGGAGGTGGGAGTACTGGTTTGGGCTGGTATCATCAAAGATGAGCTTGTGGGGCCTTTTCGGGTTGAGGATGGAGTCAAGCTCAACTCCCAGTCCTACTGCCAGTTTCTGGAAGACACCTTCTTCAAGCAGTGGTACAGGAAGAAGTCTGCATCCTTCAAGAAAAAATCATGTTTTTTCTTGAAGGACAATGCTCCATCACACGAGTCCAAGTACTCCACAGCGTGGCTGGCAAGAAAGGGTATAAAAGAAGAAAATCTAATGACATGGCCTTCCTTGTTCACCTGATCTGAACCCCATTGAGGAACCTGTGGTCCATCATCAAATGTGAGATTTACAAGGAGGGAAAACAGGTACACCTCTCTGAACAGTGTCTGGGGAGGGCTGTGGTTGCTGCTGCACGCAATGTGATGGTGAACAGATCAAAACACTGACAGAATCCATGGATGGCAGGGCTTTTGAGTGTCCTTGCAAAGAAAGGTGGCTATATTGGTCACTGATTGTTTTTGTTTTGTTTTTGAATGTCAGAAATGTATATTTGTGAATGTTGAGATGTTATATTGGTTTCACTGGTAAAAATAAATAATTGAAATGGGTATATATTTGTTTTTTGTTAAGTTGCCTAATAATTATGCACAGTAATAGTCACCTGCACACACAGATATCCCCCTAAAATAGCTAAAACTAAAAACAAACTAAAAACTACTTCCAAAAATATTCAGCTTTGATATTAATGAGTTTTTTTGGGTTCATTGAGAACATGGTTGTTGTTCAATAATAAAATTAATCCTCAAAAAATACAACTTGCCTAATAATTCTGCACTCCCTGTATATTGTAGCTATATTAGGGTTTATTTTACAGGTAAGTATTTACCTTTAAATAGGAATAATTTATTTAATAAGAGTTAATTTATTTTGTTAGATTTAAATTATATTTAACTTAGGGGTGTTAGGGTTAGGGTTAGACTTAGCTTTAGGGGTTAATACCTTATTAGAGTAGCGGCGAGGTCCGGTCGGCAGATTAGGGGTTAATAATTGTAGGTAGGTGGAGGCGATGTTGGGGGGCGGCAGATTAGGGGTTAATAAATATAATATAGGGGTCGGCGGTGTTAGGGGCAGCAGATTAGGGGTTCATAGGGATAACGTAGGTTGCGGCGGTGTACAGAGCGGCAGATTAGGGGTTAAAAAAATATGCAGGGGTCAGCGATAGTGGGGGCGCAGATTAGGGGTTAAATATGTGTAAGGCTAGGGGTGTTTAGACTCGGGGTACATGTTAGGGGTGTTAGGTGCAGACTTAGGAATGTTTTTCCCATAGGAAACAATGGGGCTGCGTTAGGAGCTGAACGCTGCTTTTTTGCAGGTGTTAGGTTTTTTTCAGCTCAAAATGCTCCATTGTTTTCTATGAGTGAATCGTGCACGAGCACGTTTTTTAAGCTGGCGCGCGTCCGTAAGCACAGCTGGTATTTAGAGTTGCAATGGCGGTAAATATGCTCTACGCTCCATTTTTGGAGCCTAACGCAGCCCTTCTGTGAACTCTAAATACCAGCGGTATTTAAAAGGTGCGGGGAAAAAAAGCCAGCGTTAGATACGCGGGTCGTTACCGACAAAACTCTAAATCTAGCCGAGAGTGTCTCGCCTAAGGGGCTGCATTTTCATATGAAATGTGCACACAAAATTCGTATTTTAAACATCATACAAAACAAATATTTCAACCATTCACATCAAAAAATAAGCAGGAAACATTGTACTGTTAAGGTGCATCAAAAATCGTAACAAAACTTTTCACTAAAAATCGAATGTTAACAAAAAAGTAAAATTTGTATGTAATTTACACAGGAATAAATTAAATATGCACAGCGTAAATCTTAATTGTAGTACACTGGATGTGCAAAAATCACACAGAAATTTGAACTTAAAATACAAAATGCGAACCGTAATTGTTGTTTTTCGTAAAATGGGCTGACATGGCGTTTTCATGTGCGTATATGAAAATGTCTCTTTAATCTCTTTAATAATGAGTGTGGTGCACTGCTGCAATTGGCGGCCTTCTAATTACCAAAAAGCAATGGCAAAACTCTATATGTCTGCTATTTCTGTACAAAGGGGATCCCAGAGAAGCTTTTACAACCATTTGTGCCATGATTGCACAAGCTGTTTGTAAATAATTTCAGTGAAAAACCTAAAGTTTGTGAAAAGGTGCTACTTGTACTTATTGCCCTATAACTTGCAAAAAAAGCAAAGAACGTGTAAACATTGGGGATTTCTAAATTTAGAAACTATTTAGCATGGGTGTTTTTTTTGGTAGTTGTAGATGTGTAACAAATTTTGGGGGTCAAAGTTAGAAAAAGTGTGTTTTTTAATCTTTCATCACATTTTATAAAAAAAATTAAATTATATAATATGATGAATATATATATATATATATATATCTTTAGAAAGTCAATTTAATGGCAAGAAAATGGTATATAATATGTGTGGGTACAGTAAATGAGTAAGAGGAGAATTACAGCTAAACGCAAACACCACAGAAATGTAAAAATAGCCCTGGTCCTTAACGGTAAGTAATTGTAAATAGTCTGGTCTCTAAGAGGTTAATTTAAATATATGCAGCTTTACATACAAATTTATATATAGGTTTATATATAGGTTTTTTTCTATTTCCTTATTTTAAAAAACATGCTAGATTATGCTAATTATAACAAACACACAAAATTGCAGGCCTGTTATTTTATAAATTCCAGTAAAATTTTATATTTTAGGCTTTTGTAAAGTATAGATTTATGTTAAAAAATGGCAGAGCAATATGTTTTTGTATATGTATATTAGTAATCATTATACTGTTTTTATGGAAATAAATGTTACACATCTGATGGGGGCTTCTTTCAAATACAAAAAGTAATACAGTGATTAATTACAAATGCACACAGTTAGTTGCAGAGTAAAGCAATTTAAATATATAACATAATTTATGTAAGAACTTACCTGATAAATTCATTTCTTTCATATTAACAAGAGTCCATGAGCTAGTGACGTATGGGATATACATTCCTACCAGGAGGGGGCAAAGTTTCCCAAACCTTAAAATGCCTATAAATACACCCCTCACCACAGCCCACAAATCAGTTTAACGAATAGCCAAGAAGTGGGGTGATAAGAAAAAAAGTGCGAAGCATATAAAATAAGGAATTGGAATAATTGTGCTTTATACAAAAAAATCATAACCACCACAAAAAAGGGTGGGCCTCATGGACTCTTGTTAATATGAAAGAAATGAATTTATCAGGTAAGTTCTTACATAAATTATGTTTTCTTTCATGTAATTAACAAGAGTCCATGAGCTAGTGACGTATGGGATAATGACTACCCAAGATGTTGATCTTTCCACACAAGAGTCACTAGAGAGGGAGGGATAAAATAAAGACAGCCAATTCCTGCTGAAAATAATCCACACCCAAAATAAAGTTTAATGAAAACATAAGCAGAAGATCAAAACTGAAACCGCTGCCTGAAGAACTTTTCTACCAAAAACTGCTTCAGAAGAAGAAATACATCAAAAATGGTAGAAATTTAGTAAAAGTATGCAAAGAGGACCAAGTTGCTGCTTTGCAGATCTGGGTCAACCGAAGCTTCATTCCTAAACGCCCAGGAAGTAGATACTGACCTAGTAGAATGAGCTGTAATTCTCTGAGGCGGAATTTTACCCGACTCAACATAGGCAAGATGAATTAAAAGATTTCCAACCAAGATGCCAAAGAAATGGCAGAAGCTTTCTGGCCTTTCCTAGAACCGGAAAAGATAACAAATAGACTAGAAGTCTTACAGAAAGATTTCGTTAGCTTCAACATAATATTTCAAAGCTCTAACAACATCCAAAGAATGCAACGATTTCCTCCTTAGAATTCTTAGGATTAGGACATAATGAAGGAACCACAATTTCTCTACTAATGTTGTTGGAATTCACAACTTTAGGTAAAATTCAAAAGAAGTTCGCAACACCGCCTTATCCTGATGAAGAATCAGAAAAGGAGACTCACAAGAAAGAGCAGATAATTCAGAAACTCTTCTGGTAGAAGAGATGGCCAAAAGGAACAAAACTTTCCAAGAAAGTAATTTAATATCCAATGAATGCAATAGGTTCAAATGGAGGAGCTTGAAGAGCCCCCAGAACCAAATTCAAACTCCAGGAGGAGAAATTGACTTAATGACAGGCTTTATACCGAACCAAAGCTTGTACAAAACAATGAAATTCAGGAAGAATAGCAATCTTTCTGTGAAAAAGAACAGAAAGAGCAGAGATTTGACCTTTCAAGGAACTTGCGGACAAACCCTTATCTAAACCATCCTGAAGAAATTGTAATATTCTCGGTATTCTAAAGAATGCCAAGAAAAATGATGAGAAAGACACCAAGAAATATAAGTCTTCCAGACTCTATAATATATCTCTCTGGATACAAATTTACGAGCCTGTAACATAGTATTAATCACAGAGTCAGAGAAACCTCTTTGACCAAGAATCAAGCGTTCAATCTCCATACCTTTAAATTTAAGGATTTCAGATCCTGATGGAAAAAAGGACCTTGAGACAAAAGGTCTGGTCTTAACGGAAGAGTCCCACGGTTGGCAAGAGGCCATCCGGACAAGATTCGCATACCAAAACCTGTGAGGCCATGCCGGAGCTACCAGCGAACAAACGAGCATTCCTTCAGAATCTTGGAGATTACTCTTGGAAGAAGAACTAGAGGCGGAAAGATATAGGCAGGATGATACTTCCAAGGAAGTAAAAATGCATCCACTGCCTCCGCCTGAAGATCCCAGGATCTAGACAGATACCTGGGAAGTTTCTTGTTTAGATGAGAAGCCATCAGATCTATTTCTGGAAGTTCCCACATTTGAACAATCTGAAGAAATACCTCTGGGTGAAGAGACATTCGCCCGGATGCAACGTTTGGCGACTGAGATAATCCGCTTTCCAATTGTCCATAACCTGGGATATAAAACCGCAGAGATTAGACAGGAGCTGGATTCCGCCCAAACCAAAATTCGAGATACTTCTTTCATAGCCAGAGGACTGTGAGTCCCTCCTTGATGATTGATGTATGCCACAGTTGTGACATTGTCTTATCTGAAAACAATGAACAACTCTCTCTTCAGAAGAGGCCAAGACTGAAGAGCTCTGAGAAAATTGCACGGAGTTCCAAAATATTGATCGGAAATCTCACCTCCTGAGATTCCCAAACCCACTTGTGCCGTCAGAGACCCCCACACAGCTTCCCAACCTGTAAGACTTGAATCTGTTGAGATTATAGTCCAGGTCGGAAGAACAAAGAAGCCCCCCTGAACTAAACGATGGTGATCTGTCCACCATGTCAGAGAGTGTCGTAAAATCGGGTTTAAAGATATTAATTGAGATATCTTTGAGTAATCCCTGCACCATTGGTTCAGCATACAGAGCTGAAGAGGTCGCATGTGAAAACGAGCAAAGGAGATCGCATCTGATGCGGCAGTCCTAAGACCCAACATTTCCATGCATAAGGCTACCAAAGGGAATGATTGTGACTGAAGGTTTTGACAAGCTGATATCAATGTTAAACTTCTCTTGTCTGACAAGGACAGAGTCATAGACACTGAATTTATCTAGAAACCTAAAAAGGTTACCCTTGTCTGAGGAATCAATGAACTGGATGGTAAATTGATCCTCCAACCATGAACTTGAAGAAACAACACAAGTCGATTCGTATGAGATTCTTCGAAAATGAGAAGACTGAGCAAGTACCAAGATATCGTCCAAATAAGGAAATACCAAAACCCTATTCTCTGATTACAGAAGAAGGGCACCGAGAACCTTTGAAAAAATTCTTGGAACTGAGGCTAGACCAAACAGTAGAGCCACAAAACTGGTAATGCTTGTCTAAAAAGAGAATCTCAGACACTAAAAGTGATCTGGATGAATCGGAATATGCAGATACACATCCTGTAAATCTATTGTAGACATATAATGCCCTTGCTAAACAAAAGGCAGGATAGTCCTACAGTAACCATCTTGAATGTTGGTATCCTAACATAACGATAGAATTTTTGCGCCAAAAAAGTCCGCGCCAAGAATGACGCAATAAAATGATTGAAAAAATATGATAATTCAATGCATAATCCCAAATATGAAACTGACTGTCTGGAAATAAGGAAAGTTGAACATTCTGAGTCAAGGCAAATAAATGTTTGAATACATATATTTAGAACTTTATAAATAAAGTGCCCAACCATAGCTTAGAGTGTCACAGAAAATAAGACTTACTTACCCCAGGACACTCATCTACATGTTTGTAGAAAGCCAAACCAGTACTGAAACGAGAATCAGTAGAGGAAAATGGTAAATATAAGAGTATATCGTCGATCTGAAAAGGGAGGTAAGAGATGAATCTCTACGGACCGATAACAGAGAACCTTATGAAATAGACCCCGTAGAAGGAGATCACTGCATTCAATAGGCAATACTCTCTTCACATCCCTTTGGACAGTCACTGCACGCTGAGAGGAAAACCGGGCTCCAACTTGCTGCGGAGCGCAGATCAACGTAGAATCTAGCACAAACTTACTTCACCACCTCCCTTGGAGGCAAAGTTTGTAAAACTGATTTGTGGGTGTGGTGAGGGGTGTATTTATAGGCATTTTAAGGTTTGGGAAAACTTTGCCCCTCCTGGTAGGAATGTATATCCCATACGTCACTAGCTCATGGACTCTTGTTAATTACATGAAAGAAATTTGTTGTGTGTATGTGTGTGTGTGTGTGTGTGTGTGTATATATATATATATTATATAATATATATATATGTTGTGTGTGTATGTATGTGTGTGTGTATGTATATATATATATATATATATATATATATATTATATATATATATATATCTATATATATTATGTATAAGAAAATAATGTATGCTAGAAAGATTAGAAAAAAAACATACAGTTAGTTAACAAACAATAAAAGGGTCAAAGTATTAATATTGAAATACTCAAGCATTGTATCACATACTGTATGTATCTAATAAAATGTTAATATTATATGTCTGTTTACAACTAAATTATGTTAAAATAACAATTTCCATCAATAAAAAACATATTATAATGCTTTTATCCTGAGATATTCTTAGGACACCAACAGAAACATCTCTCACATTTAAATAAACAGTTTGTTTCCTCCTTACTTATCCATATGATAATCACCACCCTGAGGGGGAGGCAGGGACTCTGTATTCATGTGACACCAGAGGGGTACAAAGACATCTATATGAGAACAAAGTCAGGTGTGACCCTCCTCATTGTCTCCCAACTGACAAGTTGTACTCATGTGAGTCACACAGAGAAAGGTGACCCTCCCACATTAGTATAAATATCTGTGTAACACTCAGTGATATCACAGGAGGAACCAGAGAGACTTCATACTTACAGAGCTTTCTGCTAAACGGTAATGTGCAAAACCTGACATAAATCTTTATTAACAGCCTCACACTGTTGTGTTTTATATAATGATGAGAAAATATTGTTCTGTATTTTGTTATGATAAAGATAAAATATTTCACTCATATAAGAAACTGAGTTTATATATAAAAAATCTTAATTGTACTTATTTAATTTGTTTTCTATATTTATTAATGACGTGTTAATTAATTTAATGTTAGTTATTTCAATAAAAAGGCTAATTTAATAGATAATGATTTACTGCAGTTTGTAAAAATGATTGTTTGTAGCAGAACCAAACCATATGTTCAAGCTTGAGGAGGTCTGTACAATAATTCATTTCTGGGGGTTGTTCCTGTAATCCAATGAGCAATAGATTCTTAACTATCAGCCAACCAGAATCCTGTATTTCCCTATAGGTTTATAATTAACCGTAGAGCCCAGAAAAACCATTTTTATTTAATATTAGTGTGAAGCTGCTATTTGCTCCAGTAATAAATATCACTCAGCTTATGGCCCTGTTGTATCAGTCTCATCACATTTACTGATCTAATGATAAATATCTTGTGATCTGCATATTATTTTATTTCTAATGAGGTTACTTTTATAATACATTTCCTTATTTCTATTAGCAGCACCTGTTTATCATCAGAACGTTTATCCCACTGATCTGTGACTGATTCTTGTTGTTAGTAAAGGACCTTAGTAAGTGTATACTTCTGCACCCTTCAGCTGCTGCTGTTTATGTCACATGATTCACACTTAAAGGGACAGTGTCCTGTACATTTGGTTTCCCCTTAAAATAACAAGAAACCCCCAAATGTTTGTAATTATTTAATAGAACATATAATTTTCAACAACTTTCCAACTGATATTTTCTTCATTCTCTAGATGATCCTTTACTGAAGCAGCTGCAATGCACTACTGGGAGCTAGCCTGAGCACATAAGGTGAGCCAATGACAAGAGGCTTGTATGTGCCACTAATCAGCAGCTAGCGCAACTATAGTGCATTATTTGCTTTGTCACAATGGTCCCCAAGGGAATAAAGCAGATTTGATAATAGAAGGAAATTGGAAAGATGTTTAAATTTTAATCATAAAAGTTTAATTGTGACTTTGCTGCCACTTTAAAGGGACAGTAAACACCAACAGTTTTGCTGTTTAAAAAGGTAGATAATCCCTTTATTACCCATTCCCCAGTTTTGCATAACCAGCACAGTTATAATAATATACTTTTTACCTCTGTGATTACCTTGTATCTAAGCCTCTGCAAACTGCCCCCTTATTTCAGTTCTTTTGACAGACTTGCATTTTAGCCAATCAGTGCTTGCTCTTAGGAGCTTCACGTGCCTGAGCTCAATGTTATCTATATGAAAAACATGAACTAACGCCCTCTAGTGGTGAAAAACTGTCAAAATGCTTTCAGATAGAGGTGGCCTTCAAGGTCTAAGAAATTAGCATATATACCTCCTAGATATAGTTTTCAACTAAGAATACCAAGAGAACAAAGCAAAATTTTAATAAAAGTAAATTGGAAAGTTGTTACATGCCCCTATTTAAATCCTGAAAGTTTTTTTTTTACTTGACTCCCCCTTTAAATGTGTTCTAATGACTTGTTTTACCGGTGTATAAAATAGTATAAAGTGTATGGGAAATTTCTCCTTTAGCTTTATTTTTATGTAAAATAACTGTTTTGCTGTTTGTAATTTATTTTCATTATCAAATTGTACACAGCCCTTTTAAATGACCTGAGGCTCCGGCTCCTACCTTAGCATATGCAGGAAATCACATTATATAAACACTATGAGTCTGTTATTGGCTGATAGCTGTCACATGGTACAGGAGTCTGTTATTGGCTGATAGCTGTCACATGGTACAGCTGCATGAACTACATTTATCAGAAAATAATCCATTGCTCTTTTTAAATTTCATACAGCTAGATTATGAGTTTTGCGGTATGCTAAAAAGCAGCGTTAACAGGTGCTAACGCTGCTTTTTTAATACCGCTGGTATTACGAGTCTTGCAGGTTTAGTGTCACCGCACACTTTTTTGGCCTTACTGCAAAACGACTTACGTAAACTTCATTAAGTCTTTTTTATATGGGACTTTCATAGCGCTGGTATTACGAGTCTGTCCTGGGAGACCAAAAAGTGAGCGGTACACCCTATCCTGTCAAGATTTCTAACGCATTTTAAAGTTAGTAGTTATGAGTTTCACACTACAACACAATAGCATAAAACTCGTAACTAAAGTGTTAAAAAGTACACTAACAACCCATAAACTACCTATTAACCCGCTAAACCGAGCCCCTCCAGCCATCGCAAACACTATAATCAAATTTTTAACCCCTAATCTGCCGCTCCCCGACATCGCTGCCACTATAATAAACATATTAACCCTTAAACCGCCGTACTCCGCCTTGCAAAACACTAGTTAAATAATATTAACCCCTAATCTGCCGCCCCTAAACATCGCCGCCACCTACATTATACTTATTAAGCGCTAATCTTTCCACTCCAGACATTGCCGACACCTCCATTAAAATTATTAACCCCTAATCTGCTGCCCCCATGCCGCTGCCACTATATTAAATGTATTAACCCTTAAACCTAAGTCTAACCCTTACACCCCCTAACTTAAATATAATTTATAAATTCTAAATAAAATTAATATCATTAATAGGATTACTTTCTGTTATAATTTTTAAGACAAACAACTACATATTAATGTTAATAAACATAATTAAAACCTACTGACCTATATTTTCTCCAACAATGAAGTTTCATAACGTTATAAAAGTTATATCTTTTATTCCCTGATGATGTCACGTTATCCTGCCCACTATTTTCAGCACTGTGTGTTCAAAATACTTAAACCAATGAAATTGTGTTTAAAGCGCCATTTTGAAACCTAGGTATTGTAAACGGATTGGTATAGAGCAAAGGAATACCCACGAGGTGGGTTTGGGAAAAACAATTACATTTGCAGACAAGATTTCTGATATACGGTAGAGATATGTTAATGAAATGCTATTGATAAAAAGCGTATTTGGGGTAGTTTAGTTAGTAACAGGCATAGAAAATATTTTACTTACAGTGGCCCTCTAACTAAATAATTCCTATTTAAAACTAAATACTTACCTATAAAATGAACCCTAAAGGTAGCTACAATATAACTAATAGTTACATTGTATCTAGTTTAGGTTTTATTTTTATTTTACAGGCAAGTTTGGTATTTATTTTAACTAGGTAGAATGGTTACTAAATAGTTATTAACTATTACGAACTACCTAGCTAAAATAAATACAAAAAGTACCTTAAAATAAAACCTAACCTAAGTTACACTAACAACCTAACACTACACTACAATTAAATAAATTAAATAAAAAAATACAATTAAATAAATTAAATTAAATTAGCTAAATCACAAAAAAAAATGAAATTACATAAAATAAAAAACAAATTACAGATCTTTAAAACTAATTAATTACACCTAATCTAATCACCCTATAAAAATAAAAAAGCCTCCCCAAAATAAATCCCCCCCCCCCCAGCCTAAACTAAACTATCAATAGCCCTAAAAAGATGGCATCTTCTATCTTCATCCATCAGAATGCGAGCTCCATCCTATGGCTGATTGGATCAGCCAATAGGATTGAACTTCAATCCTATTGGCTGATTGCATCAGCCAATAGGATTTTTTCTACCTTAATTCCGATTGGCTGAATAGAATTCTATCAGCCAATCGGAATCTAAGGGACGCCATCTTGGGATGACGTCACTTAAAGTGATATTCATTCAGTAAGAAGACTCCGGATGAAGAGGATGCTCCGCGTCGTATGTCTTTAAGATGGAGCCCGCTCCGCGTCGGATGGATGAAGATAGAATATGCCATCTGGATGGAAGACTTCTGCCCATCTGGAGGACCACTTCGCCCGGCTTGGATGAAGACTTCTCCCGGCTTCATCGAGTACTTCGTCCCGGTTGGATTAAGACTTCTGCCGCTTCCTTGAGGATGGATGTCCGGTCTTCAGAACAGTAAGTCGATCTTCAGGGGGTTAGTGCTAGGTTTTTTAAGGATGTATTAGGTGGGTTTTATTTTTAGGTTACAGCTTTGGGCCGCAAAAGAGCTAACTGCCCTTTCTTTTACAAGATATGACGAGTCCAAGGATTTCATCCTTACTTGTGGGATTAAACCTCCTGCCAGCAGGAAGTGGCAAAGAACACCACAGCAGAGCTGTATATATAGCTCCTCCCTTCCCCTCCTCCCCCAGTCATTCTTTTTGCCTGTGTTAATGTAGGAAGAGGTAAAGTGAGGTGTTAGTTTAGATTCTTCAATCAAGAAGTTTTTTATTTTAAAATGGTGGCAGTGAGTACTATTTTATCAGGGAGAAATTGTCTGTGTATACCTTCCCAAGAAGAGTGGAGACATTTCTTTATTTCTGCCCTGCATGCTTGATGATCTTAGCAAACGTTATCTAAGATCCATTCTGGTTCCCACAGAGCAGCTGAAGGTAGTGTAAAGAGAAATCTTCAGTGTGGAGAACGATGCCATGCTACAAGCAGCATTGAGGTATGTTCAGTCTTTTGTTTTCTGGGGAGACTTGATACATCAGAAACAGGACCGACAATATCCCTAACTGGGGAGGGGTAAGCAGTTTGCACTTTAGAAAATGGTGTACCTGGATTCCCTGTTACATTTTATTATATTACTAAGTGTAGATATCACTTTAAAAATATTTTGTGGGCTGACGTTGGAGATGCGGCTGGTTTTTACTTTTGTTGACACCTTACAATATGAAGCGCTTATTGCACAGGATGTATTTGTTGAACACATGGCTTGATAATGACCGACATGTTTGGGCTTTCAACTACCCATGCGGGTCTCGGTAGGATAGGAGTTATGCCCCATGGTGGGCAGGGCCTATTTTCGCGCGCTCAGACCACAGTGTGTGTTCTGGTTCGGTTAGCAAGATCATGAGGCTCTGGTGGGGCCTAGCTCTGTTTCGTGATCGTAGTGGACAGAGAGGCTCAGAATGTTGTGTCAGCGTGCCTTGGGGGCAGGTAGGCGCCACAGCGGAGCTGTGGCGAGGTGCAGGGGTTAAATTTTTATAATACATAGATATATTTGATAAACCTGATTTACTTTGATATTTTACAATATCCTAACAAGTGGTGCAATATATTAAGCTAATTGGGACACATAGGGGCAATTTTTATTGCTGAAATCGTCTTTTGGCTAACAGAAAAATTGTTGCGCTTTTATTATTTAAAGGTACAGTTTTTTGTTTAATTTTTGTTTAATTTCTTTATTGTATGTTTTGACTCCAAAAGTTCAATATATCAAGTAAAGAACGACTATTATTGCTAGGTCTGTTTAACATGTCTGACATTGAGGAAACTACTTGTTCTATGTGTTTAGATGCCTCTGTGGAACTCCCTCTTACTTTTTGTCCCTCATGTACTGAAAGGGCCTTAAAATGTAAAGAGCAGATTTTATTTAAGGAAATTGTGTCTAAGGATGATTCTCAGTCTGAGGAGAATCAGGGTATGCCGCCAAATTCTCCCCAAACGTCACAACCTTTAACGCCCACCCAAGCGACGCCGGGTTCTTCAACCGCATCTAATTCATTTACCCTGCATGATATGGCTGCAGCTATGTCAACTACCCTTACAGAGGTTTTATCCAAGTTGCCAGTGTTAAAGGGCAAACACAGTAGGACAGAAGTCAATGTGAATACTGAATCCTCTAATGCTTTATTGACTATTTCCGATGTACCCTCACAGGGATCTGATTTGGGGGTCAGGGAACTTCTGTCTGAGGGGGAACTTTCCAATTGGGGAAGTGTGTTACCTCAGATGGACTCGGACGTCATGTCCTTTAGATTTAAGCTTGTACACCTCCACTGTTACTTTCAGAGGTTTTAGCGACTCTGGATGACTGTGACTCTATTGTGGTACCACCAGAGAAACTGTGTAAAATGGACAAATACTTAGAGGTACCTGCTTACACTGATGTTTTTCCGGTTCCTAAGAGAATTTCGGAGATTATCAAAAGGGAATGGGACAGACCGGGTATACCGTTCTCACCTTCTCTAATTTTAAGAAAATGTACCCTATATCTGACACTATTCAGGATTCTTGACAGACGGTCTCTAAGGTGGAGGGAGCTATATCTATATTTAGAAAAAGCAAAAAGAAAGAAGATTCCACAAAATAAGTGCAATCTCAAAGTCTAGGATACAAAGCACATATAGACACAGGACCAGAAGATTCAATGCAAAAACAATAATTCTTTATATGTGAATATATATATAAAGTGCATAAAAAAAAAAAACACACATATATGTACAGTTCAAAACATACAATACATCAACCATACAAATACATTCATACTCATAACAGTAAAAAGGGGTACCCCAATTGAGCAGCAAGAGGTTTTCAACTTATTATTAATAAGGTGCACCATATGAGTCCAGAGACTGTAATTTCCAATTTTAACAAAATATTGGAGCAAACTTTAGGATGCTTTAGAATACATGCAGTTAATTGCATAAGCCAACCATCATAGAGCAGAAATTGCACAGGAAATAACTTTGAAATCATGCAGTTAGTTGAATAAGCCAGATGTCATGAAGCAAGAATCATAGCGTTATTGCAAAGATCGTCAGTGCAATGTAAATTAATATGTTAGACTCATAAAGCTCAGTCCTGTCCAAACATCCAGATGTTCTGTGTAAATGTTAGCAGTCAAGCAGTAAAGCAAAGTTCATTCCTTATCAGTATTGCAACAATAACAAAGCGCAGTCTCTGTAGCAAAAGCTCAGTTGCAGTAAAAAGGATATAAGTACTATACACATTTCATTGGTGCATTTTCTCTTAGTGAACAGAAAGCCATAAAGTCACTTTGCAAATATATATGCTTCGTAAGCACATCGCCACTTATCATAGACAGGTAATCACATACCAGCCGCATCGAGCGGCATGCTTGTATTTAGAGCAACGTGATCCTCATCCGTCTGTGAGTATATGGTCAAAAGCGGCACAGTGTCCCCAATACAAAGATTCTTGATACTTGCTTTCAAGAGGGGTAACTCTCCCCTTGAGTGGGGTTTAGATGTTAGATAGCGACCTGCCAACGCGTCCCCATGCGCGTTTCGCTCCACCCTCGTGGTCGCTCCGGAGCTTCTTCCGGGTATGACGTAGCTACGGCTTACGTGTCCATTTATTGGTTGTTTTGGTCATCTGACTTGGAGGCTCATTCCGTTATCAGTATTGCGTAAGAGCTCATTATTATTTTCAAGCTGACAGCTGTATTCTAATCGCTGTCATATTTAAAACAATTATACAGCATTACTCATCAATAGATTACATAGGCCATAGCACATCAATTTAATACAACATTCATTCCACCACATACATACAATATTAGTGCCAAAAAATATATATAGCAAATAATCTTCTATTTCTTTAGCGTCCCTTAGATTTTCGAAATCAGGTCACAGGGAAAGCATTTTAGTAAAAGATTCATATTCATGTCTATAATAACGTTCCAAATTGATCAAATTTATTATAATTTTTACTATCAAATTCCTGGAGGCCAGAGACCCTAAACAACATGGATAGCAGAAAGTTATAATTCTCTTCAATTAAAAGGAGAGATTTGTCATTTCAAAAAAGAGGCGAACTCTAATTTTTCATTAAGGCCGTGTGGGGATAGAGTATTCAAGTAATAAATCCAACGAGTCTCTTTTTGTAGGAGAATGGTGTCAATATCACCACCTCGTTTACTGGATTTAACTGCTTCAATACCAATAAATTTTAGATCATCTGTCCTAGATTGGTGGCATTGTGCAAAGTGCCTTGCTATAGGACTATCGATATTAAAATCTTTTACATCGTCACGATGTTCGCTTATTCTGGAACGAAACTCCCTGTAGGTTTTACCTACGTAAAATAATGGGCAGGAACATGACAGTAGATATATTACACCAGTCGTTGAGCAATTAATAAAAGATTTAATTTGATAGGTTTTTTCAGTATTGCTCATAAATGTTTTAGTTCGTTTTACATACTGACAACAAACACAATGATTGCACGGAGAGCAACCCACAATTTTCTGGGAGTGTCTATCTAACCAATTAGTATTCCTGACTTGGTTAAACTCACTTCTGACTAAAAAGTCTTTTAGGTTTTTAGCCCTTCGCGCGGTCATAAGTGGATAATCACCCACATATTCTTTAAGGGCTGGATCAAGGGAGAGAAGATGCCAATTTTCTTGTAATATTCTTTTAATCTTTTCCCAATGGGAATTGTATCTCGTGATATATCTAATTTTAGTAGTTGTCTTATCTTCCTCATTTGTATTAGTCTGGTTTTTAAATAGAAGATCTCTTCTATTCATGTTCCTTGCCTTAAAGAGGGCCCTCTTTATACATCTTCTAGAGTATCCTCTAGCCAGAAATCTATCTGCCATCTCATCAGCCTGCTTTTTGAAAACCCAATCATCAGTGCAAATCCGCCGTAACCTTAAAAATTGCCCATAAGGAATATTTTTCTTTAGATTTTCTGGGTGATGGCTTGATCCCAACAACACACTATTAGATGCTGTCGGTTTTCTATATACCTGAGTAACTATCATATTATCTCTTCTAGCAACAAGGAGATCCAGAAAACTTATTTCATTTAGGTGATAATTACAGGTTAAGAAAATATTAAGATCATTGTGGTTATACTCAGGTATATAGAAAACCGACAGCATCTAATAGTGTGTTGTTGGGATCAAGCCATCACCCAGAAAAATCTAAAGAAAAATATTCCTTATGGGCAATTTTTAAGGTTACGGCGGATTTGCACTGATGATTGGGTTTTCAAAAAGCAGGCTGATGAGATGGCAGATAGATTTCTGGCTAGAGGATACTCTAGAAGATGTATAAAGAGGGCCCTCTTTAAGGCAAGGAACATGAATAGAAGATCTTCTATTTAAAAACCAGACTAATACAAATGAGGAAGATAAGACAACTACTAAAATTAGATATATCACGAGATACAATTCCCATTGGGAAAAGATTAAAAGAATATTACAAGAAAATTGGCATCTTCTCTCCCTTGATCCAGCCCTTAAAGAATATGTGGGTGATTATCCACTTATGACCGCGCGAAGGGCTAAAAACCTAAAAGACTTTTTAGTCAGAAGTGAGTTTTAACCAAGTCAGGAATACTAATTGGTTAGATAGACACTCCCAGAAAATTGTGGGTTGCTCTCCGTGCAATCATTGTGTTTGTTGTCAGTATGTAAAACGAACTAAAACATTTATGAGCAATACTGAAAAAACCTATCAAATTAAATCTTTTATTAATTGCTCAACGACTGGTGTAATATATCTACTGTCATGTTCCTGCCCATTATTTTACGTAGGTAAAACCTACAGGGAGTTTCGTTCCAGAATAAGCGAACATCGTGACGATGTAAAAGATTTTAATATCGATAGTCCTATAGCAAGGCACTTTGCACAATGCCACCAATCTAGGACAGATGATCTAAAATTTATTGGTATTGAAGCAGTTAAATCCAGTAAACGAGGTGGTGATATTGACACCATTCTCCTACAAAAAGAGACTTGTTGGATTTATTACTTGAATACTCTATCCCCACACGGCCTTAATGAA
This sequence comes from Bombina bombina, assembly GCF_027579735.1. Taxonomy (NCBI): domain Eukaryota; kingdom Metazoa; phylum Chordata; class Amphibia; order Anura; family Bombinatoridae; genus Bombina; species Bombina bombina. The sequence continues at coordinate 48,196,348 of NC_069503.1, read as the reverse complement.
AAATTAGAGTTCGCCTCTTTTTTGAAATGACAAATCTCTCCTTTTAATTGAAGAGAATTATAACTTTCTGCTATCCATGTTGTTTAGGGTCTCTGGCCTCCAGGAATTAGATAGTAAAAATTATAATAAATTGATCAATTTGGAACGTTATTATAGACATGAATATGAATCTTTTACTAAAATGCTTTCCCTGTGACCTGATTTCGAAAATCTAAGGGACGCTAAAGAAATAGAAGATTATTTGCTATATATATTTTTTGGCACTAATATTGTATGTATGTGGTGGAATGAATGTTGTATTAAATTGATGTGCTATGGCCTATGTAATCTATTGATGAGTAATGCTGTATAATTGTTTTAAATATGACAGCGATTAGAATACAGCTGTCAGCTTGAAAATAATAATGAGCTCTTACGCAATACTGATAACGGAATGAGCCTCCAAGTCAGATGACCAAAACAACCAATAAATGGACACGTAAGCCGTAGCTACGTCATACCCGGAAGAAGCTCCGAGCGACCACGAGGGTGGAGCGAAACGCGCATGGGGACGCGTTGGCAGGTCGCTATCTAACATCTAAACCCCACTCAAGGGGAGAGTTACCCCTCTTGAAAGCAAGTATCAAGAATCTTTGTATGGGGACACTGTGCCGCTTTTGACCATATACTCACAGACGGATGAGGATCACGTTGCTCTAAATACAAGCATGCCGCTCGATGCGGCTGGTATGTGATTACCTGTCTATGATAAGTGGCGATGTGCTTACGAAGCATATATATTTGCAAAGTGACTTTATGGCTTTCTGTTCACTAAGAGAAAATGCACCAATGAAATGTGTATAGTACTTATATCCTTTTTACTGCAACTGAGCTTTTGCTACAGAGACTGCGCTTTGTTATTGTTGCAATACTGATAAGGAATGAACTTTGCTTTACTGCTTGACTGCTAACATTTACACAGAACATCTGGATGTTTGGACAGGACTGAGCTTTATGAGTCTAACATATTAATTTACATTGCACTGACGATCTTTTGCAATAACGCTATGATTCTTGCTTCATGACATCTGGCTTATTCAACTAACTGCATGATTTCAAAGTTATTTCCTGTGCAATTTCTGCTCTATGATGGTTGGCTTATGCAATTAACTGCATGTATTCTAAAGCATCCTAAAGTTTGCTCCAATATTTTGTTAAAATTGGAAATTACAGTCTCTGGACTCATATGGTGCACCTTATTAATAATAAGTTGAAAACCTCTTGCTGCTCAATTGGGGTACCCCTTTTTACTGTTATGAGTATGAATGTATTTGTATGGTTGATGTATTGTATGTTTTGAACTGTACATATATGTGTGTTTTTTTTATGCACTTTATATATATATATTCACATATAAAGAATTATTGTTTTTGCATTGAATCTTCTGGTCCTGTGTCTATATGTGCTTTGTATCCTAGACTTTGAGATTGCACTTATTTTGTGGAATCTTCTTTCTTTTTGCTTTTTCTAAATATGTTTTTCTAGGTTGCACTATAGCGTTTATTACTATTATTCTAGGTGAGCTTTACTAAAAAACCCTGTTTTGGAGCTATATCTACCCTGGCTAAGCGTACAACTATTCCTATTGAGGACAGCTGTGCTTTCAAAGATCCTATGGATAAGAAATTGGAGGGCCTTCTAAAAAAGTTATTTATTCATCAGGATTTCCTTTTACAACCGACAGCCTGCATTGTACCAGTTACCACTGCGGCGGCTTTTTGGTTTGATGCCTTAGAGTCTCTTAAGACTGAGACTCCTTTAGAGGATATTTTAGATAGAATTAAGGCTCTCAAGCTGGCTAATTCTTTTATCACAGATGCCGCCTTTCAAATTGCTAAGTTGGCGGCTAAGAATGCCGGATTTGCTGTTTTAGCTCGTAGATCGTTATGGTTAAAATCTTGATCTGCTGATGTGTCATCTAAGTCAAAGCTTTTGGCTATTCCTTTCAAGGGCAAAACTCTATTCGGCCTGACTTATTTCTGACATTACTGGAGGTAAGGGTCATCTCCTACCTCAGGATAAGACTGCTAAATTGAGGGGTAAACAAAATAATTTTTGTTCCTTTCAAAACTTTAAAGGAGTCCCCTCTTCTTCCTCTTCTTCCGCGAAACAGGACGGGAATTTTGCTCAGGCCATGTCCGTCTGGAGACCCAACCAGGCCTGGAACAAGGGTAAACAACCCAAGAAGCCTGCTGCTGCTACCAAGACAGCATGAAGGGGCGGCCCCCGATCTGGGACCGGATCTAGTAGGGGCAGACTTTGTCTCTTTGCCCAGGCTTGAGTAAGAGATGTTCAGGACCCCTGGGCACTGGAAATCGTGACCCACGAGTATCAACTGGAATTCAAAAATTTTCCCCCAAGGGGGAGATTTCTTCTTTCACGATTATCTGTAGACCAGATAAAAAGAGAGGCGTTCTTACGTTGTGTAAAAGACCTCTCTACTATGGGATTAATTTGTCCCGTTCCAAGACTGGCACAGGGACAGGGGTTTTACTCAAATCTTTTTGTGGTTCCCAAAAAAGAGGGAACATTCAGACCCATTTTAGATCTCAAAAGTCTAAACAAGTTTCTCAGAGTCCCATCTTACCTTCATATTCCTATTCACAAGGATCATCATCAGTACCTAAGGTTTGCCTTCCTGGACAAAAATTTCAGTTCGTGGCTCTTCCCTTTGGGTTGGCCACAGCACCCAGAATCTTCACAAAGGTTCTAGGGTCCCTTCTGGCGGTTCTCAGGCCGCTAGGCATTGCAGTGGCGCCTTATCTGGACATATTCTGATCCAGGCATCGACTTATCATCTGACAAAATCTCATACAGATATGGTGTTGTCCTTTCTGAGAACTCATGGATGGAATGTGAATCTAGAGTAAAGTTCACTAATTTCACAGACAAAGGTTCCCTTCTTGGGAACTCTGATACATTCTATCTCAATTAAGATTTTTCTGACGAAGGTCAGAAAGTCAAAGAATCTAAATACATGCCAAGCCCTTCAGTCCAACCCTCGGCCATCAGTGGCTCAGTGCATGGAGGTAATTGGATTGATGGTGGCGGCAATGGACATCATTCCGTTTGCTCGATTTCATCTCAGACCACTGCAACTGTGCTTGCTCGGACAGTGGAATGGGGATTATGCAAGTTTATCTCCTCAGATAAATCTGGACCAGGAGACCAGAGACTATCTTCTTTGGTGGTTGTCGCCGGAGGGACATGTTTCCGCAGACCCTCGTAGGTGATAGTGACTATGCACGCCAGTCTACTAGGATGGGGTGCAGTCTGGAATTTCATGAAGGCTCAGGGTGTGTGGACTCGGGTGGAGTCTCTACTTCCAATCAATATTCTGGAATTGAGAGCAATATTCAATGCGCTTCAGGCAGTTGGTTTTGGCCAAATTCATCAGATTCCAGTCGGACAACATCACGACTGTGGCTTACATCAATCATCAGGGAGGAACAAGGAGTTCCTTAGCGATGACAGAAGTATCCAAAATAATTCAGTGGGAGGAAGCTCACTCTTGTTATCTGTCAGCAATCTATATCCCAGGAGTGGACAACTGGGAGGCGGATTTTTTGAGCAGACAGACGTTTCATCCGGGGGAATGGGAACTCCATCCGGAGGTCTTTGCCAACCTGATCCTCAGGTGGGGCAGGTCGGAAATGGGTCTGATGGTGTCTCGTCAGAATGCCAAGCTTCCAAGATATGGATCCAGGTCGAGGGATCCTCAGGCCGAACTGATAGATACCTTGGCAGTGCCTTGATCGTTCAACCTAGCTTATGTGTTTCCACCGTTTGCTTTTCTCCCCGGGTGATTGCTCAGATCAAACAGGAGAGGGATTCAGTAATTCTAATTGTGCCTGCGTGGCCTCGCAGGACTTGGTATGCCAATCTAGTGGAAATGTCCTCTCTGCCGCCGTGGAAGCTTCCATTGAGGCAAGACCTTCTCATTCAGGGACCCTTCCATCATCCGAATATAGTTTCTCTGCAGCGGACTGCTTGGAGATTGAACGCTTGATTTTATCTAAGCGGGGGTTCTCTGATTCGGTCATTGATTCTTTGATTCAGGCTCGTAAGCCTGTTACTAGAAAGATCTACCATAAGATATGGCGTAAATATCTTCATTGGTGCGAATCCAAAAGTTACTTGTGGAGTAGAGTTAGGATTCCCAGGATTCTGTCTTTTCTCCAAGAAGGATTGGAGAAAGGGTTATCAGCAAGTTCCTTAAAGGAAAAATTTCTGCTTTGTCAATTTTACTACACAAACGTTTGGCAGATGTTCCACACGTTCAGTCTTTTTGTCAGGCTCTGATCAGAATCAAGCCTGTGTTTAGACCAATTGCTCCACCCTGGAGTTTGAATGTAGTTCTTAATGTTCTACAAGGGGTTCTGTTTGAACCCATGCATTCCATAGATATTAAGTTGTTATCTTGGAAAGTTTTATTTTTGGTTGCTATTTCTTCTGTTCGTAGAGTTTCTGAGCTTTCAGCGTTACAACGTGACTTGCCTTACCTTATCTTCCATTCTGATAATGTGGTTTTATGTACCAAACTTGGGTTCCTTCCTAAGGTTGTTTCAAATAAGAATATTAATCAGGAAATTGTTGTTCCTTCATTATGTCCTAATCCTTCTTCTAAGAATGAGCGTCTGTTACATAACTTGGACGTGGTCCGTGCCTTGAAGTTTTACTTGCAGGCGACTAAAGAATTTCGTCAATCATCTTCATTATTTTGCTGTGTTTTCCGGAAAGCGTAGGGGCCTGAAAGCTTTTACTCTACCTCTCTTTCTTTTTGGCTGAAGAGTATCATCCGTCTGGCATATGAGACTGCTGGATAGCAACCTCCTGAAAGAATTACGGCTCATTCTACTAGGACTGTGGCTTCCTCATGGGCATTTAAACACGATGCTTCTGTTGAACAGATTTGCAAGGCTGCAACTTGGTCGTCTCTTCACACTTTTTACAAATTTGATACTTTTGCTTCTTCTGAGGCTATTTTTGGGATAAAGGTTCTTCAAGCAGTGGTGCCTTCTGTTTAGGTTCCTGTCTTGTCCCTCCCTTTCATCCGTGTCCTGTAGCTTTTGGTATTGTATCCCACAAGGATGAAATCCGCAGACTCGTCATATCTTGTGAAAGAAAAGGAAATTTATGCTTACCTGATAAATTTGTTTATTTTATGATATGACGAGTCCACGGCCCACCCTGTCATTTTTAAGACAGGTATGTACTTATTTTTTTAAACTTTAGTCACCTCTGCACCTTTGACTTTTCCTTTCTCTACCTAACTTTGGTCGAATGACTGGGGGAAGAGGGAGCTCTGCTGTGGTGCTCTTTGCCACTTCCTGCTGGCAGGAGGTTTAATCCCACAAGTAAGGATGAAATCCGTGGACTCGTCATATCGTAAAAGAAATACATTTATCAGGTAAGCATAAATTTCCCTTTTAAGGGCAATGCCCATCCAAATGTCCTTTTTAAGGGCAATGGGGAGCTTAGGTTTTTTTAGTTAGTATTTTATTTGGGGGGTTGGTTGTGTGGGTGGTGGGTTTTACTGTTGGGGGGGTTGTTTGTATTTTTTTTAAAAGGTAAAAGAGCTGATTTATTTGGGGCAATGCCCAGCAAAAGGCCCTTTCAAGGGCTATTGATAGTTTAGTTTAGGCTAGGTTTTTTATTTTTATTTTGGGGGGCTTTTTTTACTTTGATAGGGCGATTATATTAGGTGTAATTAGTTTAAAGATCTGTAATTTGTTTTTTATTTTCTGTAATTTAGTTTTTTGTTTGTGATTTAGCTCATTTAATTTAATTTATTTAATTGTATTTAATTTATTTAATTGTAGTGTAGTATTTGGTGTTAGTGTAAATTTGGTTAGTTTTTATTTTACAGGTACTTTTGTATTTATTTTAGCCAGGTAGTTAGTAAATAGTTAATAACTATTTAGTAACTATTCTACCTAGTTAAAATAAATACAAACTTGCCTGTAAAATAAATTAAACCCTAAGCTAGATACAATGTAACTATTAGTTATATTGTAGCTATCTTAGGGTTTATTTTATAGGTAAGTATTTAGTTTTAAATAGGAATTATTTAGGTAATAATATAAAATTTTATTTATATTTATTTAAATTATGTTTAAGTTAGGGGGTGTTAGGGTTAGACTTAGGTTTCGGGTTAATACATTTAGTATAGTGGTGGCTACATTGGGGGCAGCAGATTAGGAGTTAATAAATGTAAGTAGGTGGCGGCGATGTTAGGGGCAGCAGATTAGGGGTTAATAATATTTAACTAATGTGTGGCTGTTTAGGGGTTAATATGTTTATTATAGTGGCGGCGATGTCCGGAGCGGCAGATTAGGGGTTAATAAATATAATGTAGGTTTCAGCGATGTCGAGGGAGGCAGATTAAGGGTTAATAAGTGTAAGATTAGGGGTGTTTAGACTCAGGGTTCATGTTAGGGTGTTAGGTTTAAACATAAATTTTATTTCCCCATAGGAATCAATGGGGCTGCGTTACTGAGTTTTACGCTGCTTTATTGCAGGTGTTTTTCTCAGCCGGCTCTCCCCGTTGATTCCTATGGGGAAATTGTGCACGAGCACATTACACCAGCTCACCGCTGACTTAAGCAGCGCTGGTATTGGAGTAAAGTGTGGAGCAAAAATTTGCTCTACGCTCACTTTTTTGTCTTTTAACGCTGGGTTTGTAAAAACCCGTAATACCAGCGCTGTAGGAAAGTGATCGGTGACAATAACGTGCAAGTTAGCACCGCACCCCTGTTACCGCAAAACTCGTAATCTAGCCGATAGTAAGTTTAATTGCATTGTATTTTTACTATGCACCTGTGGTTTTGTAATTCTATATTTTATGGTCCTTTTAAATGGACTGATGTGTGATATGGCCACAATTAAATAGATGTTCTACCATTATGTTGTATAGATCTGAGGAGATTCATATTTAAGTGGCAATTATAACACCCACAGAGCTAACTGTACTAAATGCTTGTGCTGAATCAATAGGACATATGTAATAACCTAATCAGCTGATCTGTATCACATGAATTTTTATGTGTGCCTTTAATTATACCATACGTACAGTTAATCAGAACCATTATTTTTCTCCAACATAGGTGTGTCCGGTCCACGGCGTCATCCTTACTTGTGGGATATTCTCTTCCCCAACAGGAAATGGCAAAGAGCCCAGCAAAGCTGGTCACATGATCCCTCCTAGGCTCCGCCTTCCCCAGTCATTCTCTTTGCCGTTGTACAGGCAACATCTCCACGGAGATGGCTTAGAGTTTTTTAGTGTTTAACTGTAGTTTTTATTATTCAATCAAGAGTTTGTTATTTTAAAATAGTGCTGGTATGTACTATTTACTCTGAAACAGAAAAGAGATGAAGATTTCTGTTTGTAAGAGGAAAATGATTTTAGCAACCGTTACTAAAATCGATGGCTGTTTCCACACAGGACTGTTGAGAGGAATTAACTTCAGTTGGGGGAACAGTGAGCAGACTTTTGCTGCTTGAGGTATGACACATTCTAACAAGACGATGTAATGCTGGAAGCTGTCATTTTCCCTATGGGATCCGGTAAGCCATTTTTATTACAGAAAGAAAAAAAGGGCTTCACAAGGGCTTTTTAAGACTGTAGACATTTTCTGGGCTAAATCGATTTATATATAAACATATTTTATACTCCATAGCCTTGAGGAATTATTTTAATCTTGGGAATTATGTAAAATAACCGGCAGGCACTGTATTGGACACCTTATTCTCTAGGGGCTTTCCCTAATCATAGGCAGAGTCTCATTTTCGCGCCTCTATTGCGCACTTGTTTTTGAGAAGCATGACATGCAGATGCATGTGTGAGGAGCTCTGATACATAGAAAAGACTTTCTGAAGGCGTCATTTGGTATCGTATTCCCCTTTGGGCTTGGTTGGGTCTCAGCAAAGCAGATACCAGGGACTGTAAAGGGGTTAAATATAAAAACGGCTCCGGTTCCGTTATTTTAAGGGTTAAAGCTTCCATATTTGGTGTGCAATACTTTTAAGGCTTTAAGACACTGTGGTGAAATTTTGGTGAATTTTGAACAATTCCTTCATACTTTTTTATTTTAAAACGTTTTTTGTACTTTGTTATCAAGTTTTTGCCTGTTTAACATGTCTGAACTACCAGATAGACTGTGTTCTGAATGTGGGGAAGCCAAGGTTCCTTCTCATTTAAATAGATGTGATTTATGTGACACAAAATTTAGAGAAAATGATGCCCAAGATGATTCCTCAAGTGAGGGGAGTAAGCATGGTACTGCATCATCCCCTCCTTCGTCTACACCAGTCTTGCCCACACAGGAGGCCCCTAGTACATCTAGCGCGCCAATACTCCTTACTATGCAACAATTAACGGCTGTAATGGATAATTCTATCAAAAACATTTTAGCCAAAATGCCCACTTATCAGCGAAAGCGCAACTGCTCTGTTTTAGAAAATACTGAAGAGCATGAGGACGCTGATGATATTGGTTCTGAAGGGCCCCTACCCCAGTCTGAGGGGGCCAGGGAGGTTTTGTCTGAGGGAGAAATTTCAGATTCAGGGAAAATTTCTCAACAAGCTGAACCTGATGTGATTACATTTAAATTTAAATTGGAACATCTCCGCGCTCTGCTTAAGGAGGTGTTATCCACTCTGGATGATTGTGAGAATTTGGTCATTCCAGAGAAACTATGTAAAATGGACAAGTTCCTAGAGGTCCCGGGGCCCCCCGAAGCTTTTCCTATACCCAAGCGGGTGGCGGACATTGTAAATAAAGAATGGGAAAGGCCCGGTATACCTTTCGTCCCTCCCCCCCATATTTAAAAAATTGTTTCCTATGGTCGACCCCAGAAAGGACTTATGGCAGACAGTCCCCAAGGTCGAGGGGGCGGTTTCTACTCTAAACAAACGCACCACTATACCCATAGAAGATAGTTGTGCTTTCAAAGATCCTATGGATAAAAAATTAGAAGGTTTGCTTAAAAAGATGTTTGTTCAGCAAGGTTACCTTCTACAACCAATTTCATGCATTGTTCCTGTCACTACAGCAGCGTGTTTCTGGTTCGATGAGCTAGAAAAGGCGCTCAATAATAATTCTTCTTCTTATGAGGAGATTATGGACAGAATTCATGCTCTCAAATTGGCTAATTCTTTCACCCTAGACGCCACTTTGCAATTGGCTAGGTTAGCGGCGAAAAATTCTGGTTTTGCTATTGTGGCGCGCAGAGCGCTTTGGTTAAAATCTTGGTCAGCGGATGCGTCTTCCAAGAACAAATTGCTTAACATTCCTTTCAAGGGGAAAACGCTGTTTGGCCCTGACTTGAAAGAGATTATCTCTGATATCACTGGGGGCAAGGGCCACGCCCTTCCTCAGGATAGGTCTTTCAAGGCCAAAAATAAACCTAATTTTCGTCCCTTTCGCAGAAACGGACCAGCCCCAAGTGCTACGTCCTCTAAGCAAGAGGGTAATACTTCTCAAGCCAAGCCAGCCTGGAGACCAATGCAAGGCTGGAACAAAGGAAAGCAGGCCAAGAAACCTGCCACTGCTACCAAGACAGCATGAGATGTTGGCCCCCGATCCGGGACCGGATCTGGTGGGGGGCAGACTCTCTCTCTTCGCTCAGGCTTGGGCAAGAGATGTTCTGGATCCTTGGGCACTAGAAATAGTCTCCCAAGGTTATCTTCTGGAATTCAAGGGGCTTCCCCCAAGGGGGAGGTTCCACAGGTCTCAATTGTCTTCAGACCACATAAAAAGACAGGCATTCTTACATTGTGTAGAAGACCTGTTAAAAATGGGAGTGATTCATCCTGTTCCTTTAGGAGAACAAGGGATGGGGTTCTACTCCAATCTGTTCGTAGTTCCCAAAAAAGAGGGAACATTCAGACCAATCTTAGATCTCAAGATCCTAAACAAGTTTCTCAAGGTTCCATCGTTCAAAATGGAAACCATTCGAACAATTCTTCCTTCCATCCAGGAAGGTCAATTCATGACCACGGTGGATTTAAAGGATGCGTATCTACATATTCCTATCCACAAGGAACATCATCGGTTCCTAAGGTTCGCATTCCTGGACAAGCATTACCAGTTTGTGGCACTTCCGTTCGGATTAGCCACTGCTCCAAGGATTTTCACAAAGGTACTAGGGTCCCTTCTAGCGGTGCTAAGACCAAGGGGCATTGCAGTAGTACCTTACTTGGACGACATTCTGATTCAAGCGTCGTCCCTTCCTCAAGCAAAGGCTCACACGGACATTGTCCTGGCCTTTCTCAGATCTCACGGGTGGAAAGTGAACGTAGAAAAAAGTTCTCTATCTCCGTCAACAAGGGTTCCCTTCTTGGGAACAATAATAGACTCCTTAGAAATGAGGATTTTTCTGACAGAGGCCAGAAAATCAAAACTTCTAAACTCTTGTCAAATACTTCATTCTGTTCCTCTTCCTTCCATAGCGCAGTGCATGGAAGTAATAGGTTTGATGGTAGCGGCAATGGACATAGTTCCTTTTGCGCGAATTCATCTAAGACCATTACAACTGTGCATGCTCAGTCAGTGGAATGGGGACTATACAGACTTGTCTCCGACGATACAAGTAGATCAGAGGACCAGAGATTCACTCCGTTGGTGGCTGTCCCTGGACAACCTGTCACAGGGGATGAGCTTCCGCAGACCAGAGTGGGTCATTGTCACGACCGACGCCAGTCTGGTGGGCTGGGGCGCGGTCTGGGGACCCCTGAAAGCTCAGGGTCTTTGGTCTCGGGAAGAATCTCTTCTCCCGATAAATATTCTGGAACTGAGAGCGATATTCAATGCTCTCAAGGCTTGGCCTCAGCTAGCAAAGGCCAAGTTCATACGGTTTCAATCAGACAACATGACGACTGTTGCGTACATCAACCATCAGGGGGGAACAAGGAGTTCCCTGGCGATGGAAGAAGTGACCAAAATCATTCAATGGGCGGAGACTCACTCCTGCCACTTGTCTGCAATCCACATCCCAGGAGTGGAAAATTGGGAAGCGGATTTTCTGAGTCGTCAGACATTTCATCCGGGTGTGTGGGAACTCCATCCGGAAATCTTTGCCCAAATTACTCAATTGTGGGGCATTCCAGACATGGATCTGATGGCCTCTCGTCAGAACTTCAAGGTTCCTTGCTACGGGTCCAGATCCAGGGATCCCAAGGCGACTCTAGTAGATGCACTAGTAGCACCTTGGACCTTCAAACTAGCTTATGTATTCCCGCCGTTTCCTCTCATCCCCAGGCTGGTAGCCAGGATCAATCAGGAGAGGGCATCGGTGATCTTGATAGCTCCTGCGTGGCCACGCAGGACTTGGTATGCAGACCTGGTGAATATGTCATCGGCTCCACCATGGAAGCTACCTTTGAGACGAGACCTTCTTGTTCAAGGTCCGTTCGAACATCCGAATCTGGTCTCACTCCAACTGACTGCTTGGAGATTGAACGCTTGATCTTATCAAAGCGAGGGTTCTCAGATTCTGTCATTGATACTCTTGTTCAGGCCAGAAAGCCTGTAACTAGAAAAATTTACCACAAAATATGGAAAAAATATATCTGTTGGTGTGAATCTAAAGGATTCCCTTGGGACAAGGTAAAAATTCCTAAGATTCTATCCTTTCTTCAAGAAGGTTTGGAGAAAGGATTATCTGCAAGTTCCTTGAAGGGACAGATTTCTGCCTTGTCTGTGTTACTTCACAAAAAGCTGTCAGCTGTGCCAGATGTTCAAGCCTTTGTTCAGGCTCTGGTTAGAATCAAGCCTGTTTACAAACCTTTGACTCCTCCTTGGAGTCTCAATTTAGTTCTTTCAGTTCTTCAGGGGGTTCCGTTTGAACCCTTACATTCCGTTGATATTAAGTTATTATCTTGGAAAGTTTTGTTTTTGGTTGCAATTTCTTCTGCTAGAAGAGTTTCAGAATTATCTGCTCTGCAGTGTTCTCCTCCTTATCTGGTGTTCCATGCAGATAAGGTGGTTTTACGTACTAAACCTGGTTTTCTTCCGAAAGTTGTTTCTAACAAAAACATTAACCAGGAGATAGTCGTGCCTTCTTTGTGTCCGAATCCAGTTTCAAAGAAGGAACGTTTGTTGCACAATTTGGATGTTGTTCGTGCTCTAAAATTCTATTTAGATGCTACAAAGGATTTTAGACAAACATCTTCCTTGTTTGTTGTTTATTCTGGTAAAAGGAGAGGTCAAAAAGCAACTTCTACCTCTCTCTCTTTTTGGATTAAAAGCATCATCAGATTGGCTTATGAGACTGCCGGACGGCAGCCTCCTGAAAGAATCACAGCTCATTCCACTAGGGCTGTGGCTTCCACATGGGCCTTCAAGAACGAGGCTTCTGTTGATCAGATATGTAAGGCAGCGACTTGGTCTTCACTGCACACTTTTACTAAATTTTACAAGTTTGATACTTTTGCTTCTTCTGAGGCTATTTTTGGGAGAAAGGTTTTGCAAGCCGTGGTGCCTTCCATCTAGGTGACCTGATTCGCTCCCTCCCTTCATCCGTGTCCTAAAGCTTTGGTATTGGTTCCCACAAGTAAGGATGACGCCGTGGACCGGACACACCTATGTTGGAGAAAACAGAATTTATGTTTACCTGATAAATTACTTTCTCCAACGGTGTGTCCGGTCCACGGCCCGCCCTGGTTTTTTAATCAGGTCTGATAATT